>NC_136509.1:56679873-56966661 GCF_053919585.1 Euprymna scolopes
GAGAACCAATAATTTTAAATAGTAGATTAGAACACCAATAAGAAAATTGCAATATGAATAATGGTAAAAATAGTTTTATATTAATGAGTAACAGTACTACACATCTAGAAAAAATTAGTTTTAAGGTTTCTCATGTAATAAAAATTTAAGTTTCATCATGTAAAAGACTGTCATTTGAAATATAATGGATTAACAATCAATTTCAAATGACAGTCTTTTGAATAATGAAAATTACATCTTTATTACAGGTGATAATAATTAAAAATGATACAAAATTAATGCTTCTGCTTGGCCATGAGTGACAAAATGAGAATAAACTACCTTTGCAGTAAAAATGTTCAGTTTAAAATTATGTACAGGTTCTAGAGTTTGACTATTTCGTTTCCAAGTTCAGAAAGATTAATCTAAAGAAAGTTGGAGATTCCTTTGGTTCGAATGTGAATATACCAATCAAAATGAGCATAGTAATTTGAATAATCCAACAAATATAATATATACCGTACTTTGGAGTAATTGCACCAACTAGGTAAAAATGTTCTTTTGGTAATCACGCATATAAAGAACATTTTTTTTTAGTTGATGCAATTACTACCGGATTTGGTGCAATTATCCCAAAGTATGGTATATATATATATATATATATATATATATATATATATATATATATATATATATATATATATATATATATTATCAATCCTTATCTGAAGCAAATTTCTATTATTTTTACATATGATTTACCTATGTTATTTGATATATTTGTTTTTAATGAGAAAACTGATTATCTATGAGTTTTAGGAAAATTTTCATATAGTTGTTTTTACATTTTATATCGTTTTTTGTATCCATTTTATTGTGTATTTTATATTGGTTTTAAATCTGTTTTATGACAGTTTTAGTTCTATTTGTATTAAGTTTAATGTTTGATGTAATAAAATTCAATTTCTTTTAGATTTTTACTGATTTCTATTTAAAATGTCACATTGAATATTTTAATTATTCTTTGAGTTTTTGTGTGCTTTTTTATATGAGCTTATTAACCCTATATACACGGTTCTGTTTTAGCGCTTGTTTTATAATGGATTATGAATTTTTATGCAATTTCTGTTCAATGTGATAAATTAAAATTATAAGTATCTCCAACAGAAAAATAGACAGATTATCTAGTTAGTGTCATCTTTTAAAATTTGAACAAAAAATGCTTGAAGGATAAAAGAAAAAATAGAAACTAATTTCCATATTTTTTAAATAAATGTAAACTATTTTTAACCTATATAGAAATGCATTCTGTATGGAGGTATATTAATTTACGAGAGTAAATTTTTGACGTCTATTATGCATGGACATTTTTGTCCGTTTTACTGATTTTTAGCCTTCAAAATTAAACAAAACTAAAAATTCTTTAAATAATTTAACATGACTTTTTCTGCATTATAAAACAACTAGCAAAAATATATGTAAATTATTTATTTTATGCTGTTACAAATAGTCAAATTTTGCACACTTGTTAAAAAAATGGACATATACAACTAAAAACATGAACCTATACAGTTAAAAAAATGAACTTATACAACTAAAAAAAATGAACTTATACAACTAAAAAAAAATGAACTTATACAACTAAAAAAAATGAACTTATACAACTAAAAAAATATGAACCTATACAACTAAAAAAAAAATGAACCTATACAACTAAAAAAAATGAACCTATACAACTAAAAAAAAAATGAACTTGTACAACTAAAAAAAAATGAACCGATACAACTAAAAAATAATGAACCTATACAACTAAAAAATAATGAACCTATACAACTAAAAATAATGAACCTATACAACTAAAAATAATGAACCTATACAACTAAAAATAATGAACCTATACAACTAAAAAAAAAAATGAACCCATACAACTAAAAAAAAAAATGAACCCATACAACTAAAAAAAAAAAATGAACCCATACAACTAAAAAAAAAAAAATGAACCTATACAACTAAAAAAAAAAATGAACCTATACAACTAAAAAAAAATGAACCTATACAACTAAAAAAAAAAACAAAATGGACCTATACAACTAAAAAAAATAAAATAAACCTATATAACTAAAATAATTAATCATTTAAAATGAACTTTATGAAAAATAGCAGTAATCCCTGTTTTTAACATTTTTGTAAAAAATTAAGACAAGTTTCTTTGATTATTTTTTTGTTATCTAAAAATAGAATTTCAAAAACAATACTTTAAACTAATGATTTTGTGGCAGTTTCAGTAAACAGCATATGAAAAATAGGTCAACATATGAAAAATGAAAATGGTCTGAATGTGGCTTCAGCCATATTGAATATTGATTAATCTTCAGCTTTTAAAGTAGTGAGTCATATAATACCATTTTTAGGGGAGGGGGGGCTAGAAAGTAAGGGCTTAATTTTTAGTGTTAATTGGTTTTATCACCAAGTTAGTCATCTGTGATGTTCCTACCAATCATTAATATCCACCCTGGAGACAAGATGTATATCTTTTGCATTCAAGAGTTGATTTTCAAGCTTGCAGTAGAACACATTTAATCTGTCATCATATTTTGTCAGCTTTTCTTCTGTAAACCTTGGAATAGTGAATGACGCTGAAGTAATCCAATGTAGGAATTTCATGTTATTACTTAGTTTCCATACACTGATGAATCTACTGGGAGTTATTGGCACATAGTTGAGTCAAATAGGAGTGCTACTTAACTTCTGCCAAAAGATGAACATTTTGAAGTTTTTCAGAAATTTATCCAAGGTTATCTAACAAAATGGTAAGTTGTTGGCAAATCTGGGTTGTAGCTTGACCATCAATCAAACACTTACGAAGATTGCTGAAAAGTAGAGATGAGAGGGAGGAGTAACCAGAGGCAGTGGGATATCTAAAAACATCAAAGGATTATCTGGATAATGTCTTTTCTATGTATCTTCACTCATATTCCATTAAAATACTTGTAAAATAGGCACAGGGTTGTAACATTTTGGCAATGGGACAGAGGTTGGAGTTTGGTCGATAATGCAGAACTTATTAGGTTGGAAACTCTTTGGACTCTATCTAAAAGTGAGAGATTAGTGGCAGATGTACCAGCTCAGTTGTGGCAAGAATACTCCATGCGTGGTATGCAAATGGTAGCTTTGTATACTCTCAGGTTTGAGCACATTAGAGAAAGCCTTCATCTTCTTTGCAGCAACTTTGGCAATGTCCTCAATGTATTTGTTCCAATTCATGTTGCCTGTAGATGTTAAGCTGAGGAGTATGAATGAAGAGCTTTCAGGTCGCAAATCATTAGTTATGACAGTCAATGTTTGAAAAGGTTCCTTGTAATTGTTAAAGGAAAGAAGTTTAGTCTTGGCAGCATTGAATGTGAGAATCCATTTACATCCCCATTTCATTACATACTGGAGCTCTTCCCCTAAGGTTTCAGCCGTTGCCTTCCCTCATATCTGTTATAGTGTAGTGTCATCAGCAAATATACCGATCTTGGAAGCAATTTTATCTGGGAGGTCATTTCTGAATATTAGGAATAATAAAGGTCCAAGGATCCCTGCGACACATATGCGCTTATATTGTTTTGATGCATGACAATGTGAAGGTTTGTGTGAAAATTCATTATTGCCAGAAACTATTTGATACACTTTGTACTGAGTAAAGTATTTGGAGTTATACTGCAAAGATTTATTTCTTTATAGGAATAAATTGATTTTGAACCTAAATAAACAAAACAAAGAGACCAAAGTCTACTTTCTGGTTTCATTTATTCATTATTTGGGCATATAAACATTGTTTCTTAAAGTAATCATCCTAAACAAATCTTTTTTTTTTTTTTTTTTTTTTTTAAAGATGGCAGAATTGAAACGGATCTTTGTTGGTGAATTGTTTGATGGAATCACAAAATCTGATTTACAGCAAAGGTTTTCACGCTTTGGCAAAATTACAGATGTTGAGATTCGAGTTAAAAAAGACGAAGCAGGTTAATATTTTTTCCTTTTGCTTTTAAATGGTAGAAAAATTTGTTAATTTTAATTGAATGCTTTATTACACTTGGTTCCATATTTTTGTTACCCACGTTTTTAATGCTGTTTTAAATTACCTAGTTTGATTGTTTTTACAAAATATCAACTTTTTTTGTGTGCTTTATTGCTAATTTCAGTCATTTGAGTAAATAGAACAACCAAAACTAAAAGGTTACAAAGAAAAGATCAAGATGAATAACATGTTGTATTTGTCCATATATGTGTGTGCACTTGTTTGTGAGACTGTCTAAACTGTCATTATATTTTAGTAGTCCATGACTGTGACTTGAGGTGTTTGCCAAGATACCAGTAGCCAAGAGGCCATAGCTACAGTTCCTTTACCTATGAGAGGTGTTATAACTGGCAAGGGTTCCTATGGCAAGTTGAGTTTCTCATGCCTTTCACTGATGATAGTGTTTGAGTTCTTACTTATATAGTCAATGTGAACAGGTGTATTTTCTGATTAGTTAAAGTCTGATATGAGCAAACAATCTAGATTGGTCAATTCTATCAAAATACTTAATCAATATTTAAAAAAATTTTTTTTTTAATTCCCGTTCACCCTTAACAAAGCACATCGCCACTTGCATGTAAGGGGCTATGATTTGGGACCATACCTATGAAAGATTAGTTGGTTTATGTTACATTTAAACTTCTGCATGTCAGTACAGTTAGGAAAGCAGGTAGTTAGAAGGGAATTCCAAAGTCTAACTATTCAAGAGAAGAAAGCTTTCTTGTAAAACAGGTACAAAGATGTAACATTGCGGTAGTGGGATCTATTAGATTGAAAACTCTGTTTTGGACCCTATCCAAGAGGAAGAGGCTAGTAGTAGATACACCAGATGTGGCAGTAATACTCCATGTGTGGGCAAATGATGGCCTTGTAGAGGTACAGGATATTCTCAGGTGTGAGTAGTCGTCTAGCTCAATAGAGGGAATCCACCTTCTTTGCAGCAGCCTTCACAATGTCCTCAATGTATTTGTTCCAGTTCATATTGCCCATGAATGTTAGGCTGAGGAGTTTGAAGGAAGAATTCTTGGGTAGGGTGTTATTTGTTATGGATATCAGTGGTTGGAGAGGTGTCTTGTAATTGTTAAAATAGAGCAGCTTAGTCTTACTGGCATTAAATGTTACCATCCATTTATGGCTCCATTCCACTACTGTCTGGGGGTGATTTTCTAATGATTCTGCCATTAAATATTTAAATCAAATAAACATTGAATAGTTTAGAGATTGTTATTGTTGGAATAGGGATTCCACAATATTTTCAAATGTGTATTCATGGTGTAAATTTATGTGTAATTTGTTTCCTGTGGTAATTTTAAAATATTAAAATGTATTTGTATCTTTTGATAATGTTTATATTTTTCCATTTGTCAGATCCATATAAAAGCTCATCACGACCAAGGCCACCAACCCCCAGTATTTCCTCCTGTATCAGAAAACACTCTATGTGACATACAAATATCTGTGCATGATGTTGCCAAGCTAATCAAAAACCTTGATTCCAGTAAAGCAACTGGCCCTGACAGTATTCCTATTATAGTGCCAAAAAAACTTCAACCAGCACTAGCTCCTATACTTACAAAGCTGTTTAAGTGTTATCTTAAGGAGAATTGCTTCCCAACACCCTGGAAAACCTTGTCAGTATGCCCAATATTTAAGAATTCAGGTGATCAGTCATCTTCCTCTCAGTATAGACCTATAAGTCATGTGTGTCATGAGTAAGTTGCTGGAATCTGTGTTAAATTGAGAAATAATCAACCACCTCAGCAAAAATAAACTAAAAAGTGACATACAATATGGTTTCCGTTCTGCTAGATCTACAGCAGATGTGCTTATGGTTATCTCATAGGATTAGTGAATCTCTTGACGGAGGCTTCCTTTCTAGGGCAGTTGCTTGACATATCAAAGGCCTTTGATAGAGTATGGCATAAGGGTCTACTTCACGCCATCTCCAGTTATGGTATAGCTGGAAATGTCTTCTCAATTATTAAATCTTTCTCTCTGATAGGTTCATAAGAGTAGTGGTTGATGAGCAGAAATGACCTTTACTCCTGATATGAAATGGAACATGTACATCAAATCTGTTGCCAAGGTTGCTGAGAAAATAGTGGGATCCTTCTATCGATCCAGTAGATATCTCACTGCTGATGCAATTCTCTACATATATAAGAGCCAGGTACGTCCAAGGATGGAGTACTGTTGCCACATCTGGGCAGGAGCTGCCAGAAGCAGCTTATCCTGCCTTGATAGTTCAAAATAGACTTCATAGACTAGTGAGGGATATCCTCTTCTCTTCCCTGCAACCTCTTTCTCATAGAAGAGATGTTGTGAGCCTGTCTTTGCTTTATCGTTATTTTCATGGCAAGTGCTTGTCTCGACACCCTCCACCTTGCCAAACTTTCACGAGAAACACTCGTCTAGCTGAAAACACTATCAATAATTTCCTCCACTCTTTATCCGTGCCTTAACCTAAACGTACATTCCATGAACGAAGCTTTTTTCTTAGAACTGCATAGCTGTGGAACTCTCTTCCATTTGCCTGTTTTCCAGCTGACTACAATATGGTCGTCTTCAAATCCAACGTAAACAAGTTCTTGATGAGCGGTTCCCCTTAAGTAATCCAATTTACCAAATTTCCACTACTAACAATTATTACGACACTGTCCCATTGATTACTGTACACTTATTAACCCTTATCCTCGAGTGGCCTCTGGGCCTTGATAAGTGATGACTCCTTTGTAAAAAAAAAACAAAAAAACTTAATAAAATCCAATTTTTAATGACCAAGTAGTTCCAAGTATGAGAGTGAGCCTCCATTCACTTCCTCCATAATGACACCAATCCAAAATATAATATTGATAGGATTAAATCCTAAAATTGATAAAACCGATTGAAATCTTTTAAGAAAGTAAGAATATATACTTAAACCATTTGTTTATATTGAAACAGATGAAATGAAAGTATGTAACTTATAATAAAACAAGTTATTTAACATCAAAGTAATAGTGAATATACTAGCTCTGTTTTTATCTACAAAACAGAAAAAAATGAGGTCTACTAAAATTACAATTTTAGTTCTATAAAAACTAAACTGAAAAGCTGTTAACTTCAATGAACGGATGATGATTTTTTTTTCACAGGAAAACCAATTAAAACGTTTGCTTTTGTGGAAATGGAAACTGATGATAACAGTTTGAAGTCATGTAAGTTTTTTTCCCCAAGATAAAACGATTCTTGTATTTTGAAATTGGTCATTAAAATAAAAAAACAATTTTATCTTTATCAGATAAATGATTGTGTTAAAAGTTTTAAAAACCCGAATCTGTTCATTTATAAGATGAGTCATTTTAAAAGCTTTTCCCCACTATTATTCTATTCTGATTAATTTTTATTGCAACAACATAACCACAATGTTAATGTGATTTATTTTGGTGAGGATTCAAAAATTGATTGTCTATTATAAAGAGATAACAAAACTTGGTTATGGCCAGAGTTGAATCTTAACATCATATTATTTTTATACATTTTGTTTTTGATTATGTTTTATGATACTCAATTTTTGGTGCCCAGTTGAAAAGATCTAGCTCAAAATATAAGAGATAAGAGATAAAAAGATAATATATTCAGATTTGAACATAAATGTTGCATTTTTTTTTTATGTCCAATTGCGTTACATTAATCACGATTCTTAATTTTCCTTTAAAGAGATGTATCATAAAATATAAGGGGGAAAAAAATACAATTCGCATCTTTGCTGAATTAATACATTGTAATGGCTTTTAAAACACATTCTTTCTATTTCTCTTTCTCATACAGTACCAGTATTTCATTATGAAATACTATTTTTAAATAAAATACCTTAAATATTTATACTTTATGGACGTTAGTGATGGCCATCATAAAATCCAAATATGTCTGAAAAGTTTGATATCATTTGTTAATTCAATGTTATTGTTGCTGTGAGATTTTTAATTATTGAATTCATTGTTAATGGTTATCACTAAGTTTAATATGAAGAAAATAAGTATTTTTGTCTTCTATTTTCTCTAAAAGTGTATAAACAATTATGTTTGGCTTACTTGATTATTTAATAAAATGCAACCAAAATAAATTATGTAATTAAATATTTCTTTCAACTTATATATTTTTCTTTCATCAAAAATAATACCAAATGTTTTCTCTACAGGTGTCCATTTATTGAATAAAACAAAATGGAAATCCAAAATGTTATCTGTTGAAATAGCCAAAGAATGTTTCTATCACAAGTGAGTGTTTGCTTTCCATTCTTTATTATTAACTCAATATTAATTTTTAATAACTGATATTTTACTTGACATATATAGTACACTATATATATATATATATATATATATATATACAAAATGAATAGCCAATCCTCAGAATGTATAAACATTTTGACCACTCATTTTACTTAAAAATTCACTAAAATTCAGGAAATAAACTAATTTTAATGCAGTTTTTGTACTTATTAACAATCACCTAATATAATGAACATATTTTTTTTTTGAAAATGAATTATTTTGTGTGAAAAATAACACTTTTACTAAAATTATAGTTTTAAGTACTAAAAAATGCATTGAATTTTTGCTTTTTTTATGAAAATAAAGCATAATGTTAACAACTAAAAAAAAAGAAAAAGTATTTCAGGAACATTACGAAAAAAAGCCTGTGTTAATGAAATCAGTATAACTTTACAAACTAACAATATTACCATTGAATTAAGCATTGTTTATTTAATACTTCTATAAAAAAAATATAATTGCAAAAAATATTTCATGTGATTTTAATGATAATAATTCTTGCAAAATATTCAAGTAATATTATAATATATTCCTTGTACACATTGATGTGTAAACGTCAGTGTGAGAAATTCTTTTACAATCATGAAAAAAAAATTGTGAAAATTGAGATCTAGGATCACTAAGAAAAAAATAATTTAAAAAATGGGATTATTTCTACTAACGATTTATTTTGAAAAGAATGGGTGAACAACATTATAAAAATAAATAATTCCAAACAGGAATTGCATCCCACTATATATTTAATTATTAATGATTAATTATTTTAGCTTATTTTTCCAATTAATAAATTGTGAGTATAATCAGTGATTTTAATTGATTTCTTTTCACACTTGAGATGCACTTTTACTGTTATTTAAAAAGGAGTAATTAATTTTATCTTTACAACATGCTTAAGAATAAATCAAGTCATGTAAAAAAGTAAATACATATTCTCATTAAATAAACATTTAACTTTTAATTACAACAAAATTGGATTACATGAATTATTGAATATTTTTATTCAATTTCTCTATGAATTAAAAATTAAAGTATTTGACATTTTGGGCTTCCATAGAAATTCTACCTGTCATCTTTTCATTTGTTTTGATCCAGCAAAATCCAATTTCTGTTACTATACTTGCTTTTTTTGGGATAATTAAGTAACTTATTTTAGTAAAAACAAGGTGTTTTTTTTTAATTCACTATCTTTACTAATTATTTTTTACATATTTCCAGAAAACTAATATTTATCTTTCAAGGGATTTTTACAATTAAATATTTAATTTTTAAATTTTAGCTGAATTTTCGAGTTTTTGTAGCTGCCATGAAAATATTTTCCATTATAATATATATAAAAAATTATTATAAGCCAGATTTCAAAATTATAGGTCCTACAAGTTTGCACCATTAAATTGCACATACACATTTGTTTCTTTTCAATCAAAATGACTAGAACTGTTATAAATTTTTATATCTCAAAATTAGTTTTGGTTTAATGCTTAATTTCTTTGCTTATATTTGAATGATGTTTCTTATAATTAAGTCAAACTAAATAATTTTCTTTCACAGGTTACTAAAACAAATTTCTGATTTGAAACAAGAAAAATCTGAAGTAAAAGAAAAGGAAGTCAAGTCTGAAAATATTACAAATCTGGACATGAAAAGTGCTATCCCGGGTACAAAGGTTCCAGGATTAAGAGTAAGTTTGCTATTATTAAATGAACTCTGTGATAAAAAATATTTACCATCTTCCCCTTAAACAAACTTGGAGCATTCCAAATGCAAGCAGCACAAATAACTGATATATGATGACCACTCCCTCACCCTGTTGTCATTTTCATTTTACCACACTTTTAATTGTTCCCTCTTTCTTCAATTTCATTGTTCTGTTCATTGTCACTTTCCCAGCAGGGTCATAGAATATTTAGAACACAAACTATACATATGGAATATTTTGTCATTAATAATTTATTATAAAATTGTGCAAAATCTTAATTTTTGGTTTTGAATATTTTAAAATTTTAGATTCCTTTCTTTTTATTAAGGTATGTTTTCATCAAATTGTCTTTCATTTCAAAACAAATTTTTTTTTCAATTATTAATTTTCTATAATTGTCAACTTTAATTGTAAATCACTTGTTTACTAATAAAACTTTTATTGGCTTTTAGTGTAGATAACCGAGTTTACTCAACTAAAATGTCCACATAATATTGACTTACAACTGAAGTTAATGTTTTGACCCTATAGTACTATCCAAACTACTTTCCTAGACATACTAAGTAGAAGGCCAGACAGCAATGAAGGGATAAGAGTTCAAGTTGACATGAAGAATTATTATTAAATTGGAGGTTGAGGGAAACTGTTACAGAGACTAGTCAATTTTGTTATTCAAATCCCTGTGAGAAATTACTTACCTCTAGTTTATCTTTAGCTTTTTGATGCATTCTCAGTTTTTTTATCAATATTCTATTTATTAGATTGTTCGAAAAATATTATTCTATTTTTTTTTCAGTCGTTTTTACAACGTTGATTTATCTTGCTATCTTTGCAAATATTTGATAAAATATTGTAAATGTTTAATAAGTGATGTATACTCTTTAACAAATTTCCAATAATTCCTTTCAGTGCACAATTTTTAAGCCTTATCAGTTATTAATGATGATGAAACGAGTAAAAACGTTTTTGTTTTATGCACAAGTTCAAATACATAATACATCCAACATAAACAACTCGTGGGTAGAAGGCTCAAAATGTGATCGGCTATTATGAATGTTTTTTTCAGAAATTCTGTAGTTGTAATGAAAGTCTGGAAGCCGAAGAAAATATTTTTTTCAATGGATGTTTGAAAATAATTGTTGAACAAAATCTACATCAATGTCAAATGTTTGAGATACGTAATGTTGATATTTATATAGTGTCTGGTCATCTAAAGCAAATTGGTAAGATGAAAAAGCCCAACAAATGTGTTCCGCATGATGAGTTAAAAAAATAAGTGTTTGTTGGCAGAATGGTCATTATTTTCCAAAATCTAATACAAAATCAATATTTCATTGTGAGTAGCCAATTCTTGTTGTTGATGTTTTTCAGCACAGAATATACTTTGCTTTAATTTTTTTCAGAAAATATTTTATCTGATGAGCAGTATTGTTAAAATGGAGGCATTTTAAAAAATGGCCTAACATCAGCTTATAAGATTAATAAAAAAATTTCATATTGTTCTATCCATTTTAATTTTAAGATAAACAATTATATATGTTTATAAGAAATATTATTTATTGCTTAAAATTAGTTGTATATCATAATAGTAGCTAAGAAATTGATTTTGAACACCAAATTTAAATATTGTTTTGCTGAAATGATACAAGTCTTTGTTATTAACTTTGGTGCCATACATCACTGAAGACAAGATTTTTTTATAGCAAGTTTACACGATGACAAAGAGACCCCAACATTAATTTATGAAAACTATGGTTACAAATTAAATTAATGTACAAACGAATCTTATACAAAACAGATGCATTGTCAAATTCCTTGTTAGCCCTTCATCTTGGGAAGTGCGGTGGGGGTCTTGAATTCAATGTTACATCTTAAACACACGTATTCTATCTTTGCTCCCAAGAACCTCTCTGATATGTGTTCTTGTTGCTTACCAAAGAATAATTGTTCTAAACTCTTTTTCAAATCTCCCTCTCAAATGTGATCTTGTCAAACTCTTGATAAATTCTGTTCGCACGAAACGAGGCCTAGCTGCAAGTGGCTGCACTTATCAACCTTCTCAACATGACCCTGTGACACCTTTTCTGTCACATCAGCAATCTGTGACAGGTTTTGGATTCAATGTCTTCTCAAACTAAAACTGGGGTTCCTTCTAAAATCTATATGTATTATCTAAAACTACTGGTCTGTTAACGTAGGATCTCATTATATAACATAAACGGTTTTTATAAATTTGAATAAAATTGATGTATAGGCAATAATATATATATTTGTAAAATGACATAAAGAACGTTTTAGATTTAAATTAAATTTAGTATTACATTGTAAAAGGGGGAAAATGTTTGAATACTTTTTTGGCCCCATGAGCAACACTCCTGGTTATGTAAGATTTCATATTGTTAATATCTCAATTATTCTCGCATATTTACACATTTGAAACATGTTTTTCTTCAGAATACATACATAATGCTAAATAAATTTTAACTTGAAACGGTTTCTCATTTAATATTTAATTTTTATGATATTAAAAAAAAACAACATAAAGTCATTTTTATTGCCTATACACAATTTTTTATATTGCTTCTGTTTAGACTAGGTACGTGCAATTTAATGGCTGATTTGGTAGGAAACATGGTTTTGAACGCTGGCTAATCATAATAATTTTTAAAATTTTCGGTTACTTTTTTATTGTGTTTGAAGGATTAGAGTTTAAAGTTAATTTCTCCAAGAAAAAAAATGAAATAAAAAAACAAAGTACATGGAATAATTTTATCTCAAATATGAAAAACCGTACATTTCACGTAAAAATTCATTATGACAAAGATTGTATTTATATTTTTCTTAGCAGAAAAATATAAGTTTTTTGGAATTATTTCCAAGTTAATATTAAGTTAGTCATAAGATAATGAATTAATGCAATAAATGTACTTAATTTTTGCTAAAAAAAGTAATAATTATCCAAAAATGTGACACTGGTAGGAATGAGATTTTTTTTTTTACACAGTGGTCACCACTTATCAAGGCCCGGAAGCCACTCAGGGATAAGGGTTATTGCAAGTACATTACGTTAGTGTGGAGATTTGATGAAGTGTTTACTTAAGGGACGGTTCATTAGGAATTTGTTAACATTGGACTTGAACACATCCAAGTTGTAGTCAGGTGGGAAGCAGGCAGACGGAACAGAGTTCCACAGGCGTGCAGTTCTAAGAAAGAAGCTTTGTTCATGGAATCCACGTTTTGATTTAGGCACAGATAAAGAGTGGGAGATATTTTTCACAGTGGATTCGGCTAGACGGGTGTTTTTCGTGAAAGATTGGCGAGGGGGGACCAGAGATTGGAGTTTAGACGAGCACCTGCCATGGAAATAATGATAAAACAAGGGTAGGCTCGCAACGTCTCTTCTGTGGGAAAGAGGTTGCAGGGTAGAGAAAAGGGCATCCCCACTAAGCCACGAAGTCTATTTTGTACTCTGTCAAGGCAGGATAGGCTGTTTTTAGCAGCTCCTGCCCAGATATGGCAGCAGTATTCCATCCTTGGAATATTGTGTCAAAAAAACTATGGCAGCAAAATTCAAATATGTATGGAAGGACAAAATAAACATAATTTATTTTTTTATTTAACATTATTCTGGCATACTTTTTTTCTTTTGAGTTGCAGACCCCCTCTCTTCACTTAAAAATTCAGGAAATCAACCAATTTTAATGAAAATGTCAGTATTTATTAATTAATGATCATAGATTATAATGAACCCATTATGGTATTCCAGAATACTGAGTGACTCTGTTTTGGAGTCGAACAGTTATACAACTCCAAAACAGTCGCTCGATATGATGTAATGCCCATTTGTTTTATATTGAAGATATGGATTTGTATTAAATTTTAGAAATTGAGTCATTATTATACCTTTATTTATTTTTGAATTTTATTAAATTAACAATTATGAAAACCAAAAATTAATTTCTTTTTCATTTTTATCTCATATTAAAACAATTTTCTTTTATTTTACACATTTTCACCAAACATTAATTTTGCATGTGTAGTTGAAAAACTTTTATTAAAATTTGGTGGCCTTGGGGGTTATTTCATTATTTCATTCTTTGCTCCTTCTCGGATTGATATCTATCAGTCATCATTAGAGCCATAGTCGAACCTCGATAATTGCTTAAAACTCTAAAATGAAACCAAATAATTGTAGTACATTAGATTTTCACAAGATTAGTAACATTTATTAGTTATGTTTCTATGCCAGTATTTATTTATTTTTCGATTTTTAAGTGATTATCAAGGCTAGAGTATGGTGCTAAAGAGACCTTTTCTTTCATTCTAACTCTGCCGGCTTTCAGCTAAACACTTAATAATAAATTAAAACACACAAAAATAAAAAAAATTATCTGGTTATGTAGAAAGATAACTTGCTTTTGGTAATATTTATTTGTTGATTTTTTTTTACCCCGTTTTTGCTTCGTCAGCTATTCTAAATGTGCCAATAAATTATTTTTTAGTAAAATGCATTTTAAGTATTGAAAGTTCAATTAAATTCACTGATACAATAACAATTTATTCATGAAAAAAAGTTCAAATAATTATTATTTAAAATAAATAGAATGTAAACTGGAAAGACAAACTGCATAAAAGTTAATTGAATTCATCAATTATACTGACAATTTATTCATTGAAAATTAATTTTAATACAGATTACAATTGGTTAAGAAAACGATTTATAATTATTGAAAAAATTACATACTAAAAAAAATACAAACTTACGTTTCAATTTATCAGAATGTCTACATGAAATTTTAAGTTGACAAACACAAACAGGCGGGTAGTTGAAAAGAGGAGGAGGAGGGTGGGCAAAACAGACTGGTTTTCTTTTCACCTCTGTGCATCTGTACTTACCAACATGGCATGTTCGTATAATTTTTACCACTTTTTAATTAAATTATTTTTCTATGTTCCTGTTTTTCAATTTAATTCTTTTTACTTTATTTTCCAAGATTATATGAACATTATTTTACATTGATTATTATACCTTCATACGTGCAATGAAAATATTAGAATCTTACATATAAAGATTACGTTAAAAATGTAACCATAAAAAAAATGTATAAATAATTTTTACAATTATAATTTTTTTTTGTGTGAAAATATGAAATAACCAATGCTTAATTCAATGATAATAGTGGGAGTTCAAGAAATTAATTTTTCTTTGAGTTATATCGATTTCATTAATATGGACTTTAGGGACTTTTTTCGTAATGTTCCTGTAAAAACTTTTTTTTTTTACTGTTACAAAAAGGAAAAATATATTCTTGTGTTTTTTTTATTTACTACTGAAAACCATAACTTTAGTAAAGTTATTTTTCATTTAAACACAATAATACATTTCCACTAAGATTTAAATAAAATAATCTGATCACGTGATCATTATTTGATAAATACTGAAAATTTCATTAAAATTGGTTGATTTCCTGATTTCTGGTGAATTTTTAAGTAAAGGGAGGGATTCAAATGTTTATTTATTTTGAGCATCGGCATTCATTTTGCATGTATCTAGTTTAGACCATCGACCTTATCATTTACCTCTGTTATAAGAATGAAGAAACCCATATTATGTTGAAGCTACATGAGATTTTGAGGGAAAATTTTGTTTTTCTATCTGAAAATTTGGTGCTTAATCTATAGTATTTTAAAAAATAATAGAAAAAAGTAATAAACAGTAATTTTTTGTTCATTTTTTGGGATGAAAAAATTATTCTGAATTTTGTGCTGAACGTACATTTTTCGACAACAAATTAAAATCATTTATATTTCAAAGTTATTTTCTTTTTCATTAAAAGAAATCAAAGCATTGTTAATTGAATTTTCTTTGAAGACATTTTTCATTATTTTGTTTTAGTTCTTACAGGTTTATTTTTGTTCACTTTATAAAGTTTTGTGAACTTGGAAAAATCTTGAAGAAATCTTTTCTTTTTTAATATTTGTTATCGTTGGTGATTGTCGTAAAAGACTGAAAAGAAATAAGACAACAAGGAGGTAATTAACAAGAATATCAATTCACAGAAATAACGTGTTGCTAGAGACCGCTTGTGGATTGGACATAGTAACTTCTTTTACTATCATTGTCACTATCAATTGTGTCGGGAAGAATCCAAATAGTGACACAATAGAGTCGATCACAATATTTATTTTCTAAGTAATTTAAAAATGAATAAAAATGTTGCTGTTATTTAAAAAATATCTTTATTCTAAAAATAGCTTTAAAATAGAAAGTGTTATGCCCATTAACATAACATTTATTTGAAAACATGTAAAAAGTGTGCACTAAAGCATTTAAAGCTGTTGTAGGATTGTTATCGGCTACATTTGGACGAGCTTATTGATCATCCCATTCAATTTGAACATAATTAGATTTGAACTATTCAAAATTAGTTGACACTATCAATCTTGTAATTCGGTAAATTCTTATCCTTTTTTCTGCTACGATTCTAAGCTACATTTTGATGCCAATATTGTCATGATCAGTAGAGTCAATCTTGAGTTATAAAATGATGGTGTATATGGAATAAAAATGAAAGCAAAGCAAAACAGTGAAAATCACATCTTAAAAATTTTATTGCTTCTGCTCTATTATCTGTCCATAAAATGAATGGCTTACTTTTATGAAGAATTGTTGTTTATTTCTTGTTTTATTTTGAACATTTTTATTACAAAAGTTCTGTATGAAAATAACTGCAAATTTAAAATGACTTTTCGTTGATATTTTTTTTGATTATTTTGTAGAAATGGGTTATCTCAAAATATGGACGTGCTCTTCCCATTGTTTATATACGCCGGAAAGACAAGAGAAAAATATCCTTTTAGTTTGATTTAAAAAATTCTAAACTATTTGTTCTCTTTATCTATTGTCCAAATAAAATGGAATATTACATATGCAGTGACAAATGGATGGAAGTCATTTACTGAAATGAAATGATGATCATTCTTTTGATAGAAGTTGATAAGATCATAAAAACAAGTTAGATGAGTTTAATATTTGAAGAATAATTGAACAACAATGATAAAATTTATTTATAAGAGAAATGATATCATTTAATTTCTTATTTACGTTGTTTAGGAAAGACAGTTTTTATCTGCAGTAGAAGAAATATTCTCAACAGAGATTGACCAGCACATCATTACAAAAATGAATCTATTTGAATTCATTTTGTTTTGATACATTAAAAAAACAGCTGACCCCCCCCTCTCTTTCATATATATGGTCTGAAGATTAAGTGATAAGGATCTACTAGTTATCTATGTTAACAAACTTTATCAAAGATGTCTATCACTCTCTCTGTGCTGCTATTCAATCAACAATATGACAATGTTACATGGACTAGGAACTGTACCACATGTAAAATAATGGCTGTGTTTCCAGTCTGCTAAGTTTGCACATGTTCTTAAGTGGAGTAATGTCATACCTTGGCATTAAACCAAGTGTTTCTACACGATTGCATTCCAGGATATATATATATATATATATATATATATATATATATATATATATATACTGCGTCAATTGCTTTATTGCAGATTAGTAAAATATCAATATTTTACTAAATATACGTGATACAAAAATGAAAATTATATCATCAAATGACTGCTTTAAGGTTAGTTATTTCCCAAAATTTTATTCAAATTTGTGTGATATTCACAAAGTTATGACATTTTATTCTTTATCATGGCATTTCCACTGTCCATTGCTTTATTGCAGGTTTTTAAAAATGTTGTTTTAGGGCAAAAGCGCAACGTCTTATCATTATTTTTTTAATATTTTTTATTTTTTTATATTTTGCTGTCAAATAATAATGAGAAAAAGCACATCCTAGGTGCTAAGCCTCAAATAAATTATTTGTCGACGTATCCACCATTTTTTAAATAACTTAAAACAACCTTTTGTCCCCTAGGGAAATCAATTATTTGATCTTAAAAACGAATTATATCAACTATGTTCTCCACAAGACATCCTCTGAAATAAATTGCTCTCCTCCCTCATAAACTCCTCTTTTTAATATTGACCAGAGATATTTAGTGGGTCTGGAGAACATGGTGGCCAGGTCATGAGAGTTTCTCCAAAGAAGCCCATGGATTCAAGGAAGGCTGCAGTCGCCCTAGCAGAATGGGATGGTGCATTGTCATGCATAAAAATCATCTGAAAGTGACGTGACAATGGTAGGTCATCTAGCCATGGTGACAAATGTTTACCCAAAAAGGCTGTGTATGCATTGCTGGTAAGTTTTACACCCTCTGGAACTTGGAATGGTCCAACCAACTTATCCCTAATGATTCCCACCCAAAACATAATGACTCCACCTCCTCATTGGTAATGAACTCTGTAAGGAGTTGGAGTTCCGTTCGAGTTCCAAACTTTGGCCCATCCATTTGGACCTTCAATAGTAGTATGTAGTAGGACACGTTGGAAATCCATTTTCATGTAATTCTGTGCCCAAGTCTTTCATTTTTCCCTCTGTTGTTTGCTCAATGGAGGCCTTGGAATAGTTTTGATGTTCCTTTGCCATCTCATTCAACGCATTACATCGGACCTGTTTGGATCTTGGAGTGATTCCAGCTCTTGCAAAAATGGAAGCACTGGTGCTGTTTGGGTTTCAGTTGACTTCCCTATGAATTTTTCGGATAATACGATGTGAAAGATTTCTCCTGGTGCTCTTATCCTTTCTGGATTTGATGTTGGAGTTGTTCACGAATGAAGCCAAAGTTCTTGGATCCCTTTCCAGCTCCATAGCTAAATCTTTGATGAACAAGCCTTCTGCGAGTCCAGCAACAATCCTTTCCTTTTTTATAACCGTTAATCGCCCCTTTTTTAGCATTTTAAAAGACTTGCAATAAAGCGATGGATTTGAATAAAATTTTGGGAAATAACTAACCTTGAAACGGTCATTTGATGATACAATTCTCATTTTTGTATGACCTATATTTAGTGAAATATTGATATTTTACTAATCTGCAATAAAGCAAGTTTAGTTATGAAAATATGTATGGCAATTAGCCTACACGCAATTCTCCATTTTTCATTTCCATAAGGAATTATCAGAATGCATGGAATTCATGTTATCAGATGTTATATATGTATTTAAGTTTAGTGAGATAATTAATCAGATTGATTGTGTTTTCACTGGCCAATAGCAGAGCTTTTCCCAGACAATGGTTTGGATAACTTCTATTTGCCCCTTCTTTGTTCTTGAAAAGGGGTGACTCATCCTTTTCTGTCAATGTGTCAAATTAAAAGTGACCTTGTTTTAATATGTACATGCATGAAGAACTTTTTCTTATTTTTATTTTAGGTGTTATATTAGTTTACTTTTTTTATTTACTCATAATAATAATTATTCATGTATAGTTATCCTAAAATTAAGTTTGTGTGAATACAGTTGCTTGCTATTTCGCTTCTACATTTTAATAGGTTTTGGGGTATCTTTAAAGTTTAGGATTTCATATTCTCATATGGACAATCTGCATCTAAATTCTACATTCTCTTGTACTATTTTCCACATGACTATTTGTGAGTGGCTATTGCTATTTTTATTCAGCATATTTTGTTATTGAATGTGTTTTTCAAAAAGAAAATAACTAATTTTTCACAAATAAAACCAAATACAGTGGCTAAATGTTCCATTTTTATTTGTTTGCCTTAGTTAGGTATACTAAATGAAAAATTTGCCATCAGCTCAACAATTCCAAATTACTATTTTGTTCAAATGTGCATGTTGTGTTCTCTACAAAGCTTTCATTGCCGCACTCTTGAAAGGACGTTACCCCCCCCCTCCCCACCACCATAATAATAATCTGATTTGGCCTTGGACAGAATTGTGTCCTACATCACATACCTAATAAAATTATGAATTAAACCTTCCAATCAATGGACATTCTAATTAATACATATTGGTCTTTTATAATGGATCATTTGCTTAAAAACCTAACATGTGCAATGAATTTCAGCATTGACAGATTTTCCATCCTGAGTAATGCTTACCGAAAATCTTCAAGACGATTTATATTTGTTTAAAACGACCTTCTCTTTGTAAAGAGAGGGTATTAGGATTAAACATGATCAGTCTCTAAACATATCTCCCATTGTAGATATATGATGATAATAATTTTAAACTAGCTAGCCATAATACGCTTAAACATGATATTTTAATTTATTTAGATTGTGCATCTGTTATTATAGACTAAATTCTCTATTGATTATTATATATTCCAAGGGATAATTTGCCCGGTGGACTAATTTGCGGGGGGAAAAAAAAATTTCATCATATTCCATTTCTGTTTGTTTACAATATCATGTCAGCTGATATTTGGGCTTGACGATAAATGCCCCGGAAAAGTCACTTTTGATTAATGTTTAGTTTTAAAATATATAAACAAAGAATGATTTGCAGCGATTTTAAATGGTACCTTTTTTTTTTTTTTTTATATTGTAAATTGAACTTGTTGATGAGAAAAAAAAAAAAAAAAAAAAAAATTTAAAACAAAATGGTGAAGTACAACCGGACTTGAACAGGGGATTATTTGATCTGTAGTCGAATGCTCTACCACTGAGCTATATCTCCACATGACAATAAATCTGTGTTTTTTTTTTCTCTTAATAAATAATTTACTGAGATTTTATGATTTCTCTTGGCTGGTGAAACATATAATATTCCCCTGTAAAAATTCATCTTTTTTATCTATGAGAAAAACAAAAAAAAAAAAACTATATTTTGGAACCTATGAAGAAGGGAAACACACACACACACACACACACACACACACACTTTTATGTAATAGTAGAAATATAGATATATACATCTCCTTTTTTTCCTTTCTTCTCCATTTTTGAAAACTTCTTTAATACAACTCATGTTAAGTGAAGGTGAAACTGGTCTTTTTGTTTTTAAATTTCAAATATGAATAATATATATATATATGAGAGAAAGATGGACATACACACATCTGCTGTTGATACTTTAATACTTTCTACTCGTTTCTCTACACACATGTCAATATATATCCACAGATAATCTGATAGTTTTACTCATTTGAAATCACAGCTGTCAATCTCCAAAATATCCATAAGATGACCAATTTACACTAGTTACAAGAATTTATAATTTTTTGTGTGATTACTGTATATTTTGTTAATGTTTGTGTTTATTTTGTTTGAAAACTAATTTCTTAACTCCTGTTTACATCATGATGGTGGATCCTTCCAAATATTGTCATAATATCAAACAATTCAAAGAAGAAACCAGTCCAAAGAAAGCAAGAAAAAAAGAAACATCTCTCCGCTAACGGTGAAAAAAAAACAAATGATTGGAAAACAGTGTAATTTTGTTTTTTCATCAATTTGAAAAAAGTTTCAGCAATAAATCAAAATTGATGTATTACGTTATGCTTCAAAAATTACACATGAAATGTAAAATGTTTTATATTTTGAAAAATCATGTTAAATAAACTCCATTTAGTGAAAACATCAACACCAAAAAAAAGATTTTAATATGTACATCTGTGATTTGATTGATATTTTTTCTTTGTAACTCAATAAATTTTTAGACAAATCCGATTTCCAGCAAATTCTTATAGAATTCTTGTGAAGTTATGCATGATAATTTATTTATCTCCCCATTAAAATCACTCTTTGATTATCCAAAACTAGAATACTAAAGATTGTATTCTTAGACGTTTTTGGCATAATGGGAAAAAGTGTTTGCTAATGGACCAGGAGAACAGGGTTCAATTTTCAGTAAAGTCATAATAAAGCAATGGTACATAATATCTCTATGCTTAAGCATTCAGCATAATAAGATGTGGATCAAGTGTAAGTGGAGAAATTCTCAGAAAAAGTGTAGTAGTCAATGTTTAAGGCAGTTTCCTCTGATGGTATCCAGCAGAAAATTATTTCTTTTTGACTGTTTGATTGTGTTGTAGTTATTCAATTAGAGGTTTGTCTATCTTTTTAATTAATAATCATTAGGTAAGATCGAGTGTCCAAAAAGATTATATATTTGGGATCTTTGTTGTTGGAGATTAGGCTGAGTGCATGTATTTCTGCACTGAAAATAGAAGTTTGTTTTGGGATTTTTTGCTTGTTTTTTGGTTGATTTATTGAGTACTGAAGCACTGGCTGTTACAGCATTTTCTTTGGATGTGGTTTGGATTTTTCTCTTTGATTTTGTCTGGATGTTTTTTTTTTTTTCCATGTTCTTCTTTTTGTTTGAAGAGGCGTTTACAATTTGGATTTAAAGTGTTATTGTGTGCTGGGTTGATGTGGTTGGCTGTTAATTTTGTGTAGTATTTTAGGTCAAGGTTTTGGTTCCATGCACTTCTGCATAAAGACTTTCTGCAGTAGAGGTTTGGAACATCTTCAGTGCTAGTCTTAGTCCAGAGTAGAATATTGTGTTGAGTTTTTAGATTTGATTTCCTAGTGAATTGGTAAATAAAGCTGCCATAGTCTATTTTAGTTTTTACGAGTACTCTGTACATGTTCTTGTGGGCTTTGGCTCATAAGAGCTGTAGTGCTTTATTGCATTTGATTTTGATATAATTGATGTGTGGTATTAAGTTTAATTTTATGTAAAAATTGATTCCCAAGTTCTTGTGCTCATTCACAAATGGAATTTTTTCTTCTTCAATCTGTAGAGATAAGTCATTGGAGTTTGCACTGATTCTTTTTGTTTTAATTTTGGAAAATTTAAAACCCTTTCTTATTGCCCATTTATTAATTTTATTTTATGGAAATCCTTCAAGACAAAGCATGAAGCCACTTGATGTAAGGAGCTAACAAGAACGAAAGATGATTATTGCAAAGGCGAGATGCCTATTGACCTTAGTCTTGAAAAGACTAGGCTTGTAGGTAAGAGAAAAACAGTGAGCAGGAAGAGAGTTCCACAATCTTGCAGTTCTTGGAAGGAAGCTACTGGAATAGGAAGCTGTATTAAAATGAAGTATTAAAAGCGTGAATCGATAGAGACCTCAAGATCAACGAGTTAAACAGACTGGAACAAGGGAAGCAGGGAATATATCAGATAATTGTGAGAGAGAAGTGGCAGTGAAGGAGAAAGTATGGGGCCAATCAGATTACAGATACGTTTTTTACAATTTATCAAATGGGATACAGATTTACCAACCTAAATAGGATAACAGTACCCCATATATGGTTTGATAGATTTGTAGAGAGAAAATAGCCTTGGGTGTGAGAAAGTGTATAGAGATAACCAATTTTATGAGAAGTAAAAAGTGCAATGGATTTAATGTATGAACTCCAAGAAATGTTTTGTGAAAAAAGACCAAGAAATTTTAGCGTCCATTTCTCATTGAGAGCAGAGCCATCTATAAGAATCTCATAAAGATTGAAGAAAAGGGACATGTTTGCAATTGAAAGAATAGCTGAGTCTTAACAGGATTTATGTTGTAATTTACTCTCAATGGTGTGAATGTATTTTGATCTGCAGCTGATTGATGTAGCTGTGAGTGTCAGTTATTTTATGATATTGTTAATTTTGATGTTGAAAAGAGTTGTTGATAATATGAGGTACTCTTTCTTCTTCATTTATCAGGACTGATAGTGAACTCTATGCATACTTGAATCTGTCTGTTTGAAAATTCTTTGCGAATTCAGACAGGGTGCTTAGTATAATGTGAAGATCTTTTATGATACCGTATTTCCAAGTGGTTTCATATGCTTTCTCCAGATCGAAAAAGATAGATGTTACATGTTTTTGTTAACGAAGGTTTCTCTGACGTAATTTTCAAGGCTAGTCATGTGGTCTATACATTCTCAATTTTTTTTTTGTATCCACATTGAGTTTTTGCGATTTTGCCATTGGTATCTAAATACTATGTTAGATGATGGTTGATCATCCTTTTGAATGCCTTGCATAGGTATCTTGTGAGTATGTTTTCTAGGTTTGAGGTCTTTTCCCACTTTGGGTATAAATATTATTGTTTCCATAAACTTGGCAAATCTTTTATTTTTCATATGTTGTTGTAAATTTGTAGGAGTTTTAGTGATTCAAACAGGCTTTGTTTAAGGAAATTAGTGCACTTCATCTGGCCCTACAGCCAAGTTGTGGGATTTTTAATGGCAGTTTCTAGTTCATTGCATTAGAAGTTTCATTGTAAGGTTCTTGGTTTTTTAAGTTTTTGTATTTTTCTTGATCTTAAGTATTTGAAAATGTTTATTGTTTTGATAATAAATTTTCAGCAAAGGTTTTAGCTAGTATCTTTTTTTTTTCCCTGTTATTTTCTTGTTTTTTATGAGGAGGTGTTTGGTTGGATTGGGATTATATTTTCCGGATTTTTTTTTTCTAATCATTTTACAGATAGTTTAGTGTTTGGCGGTATCGATTTTGTTAACAAATTCTTACCAACAGTTTCTTTTGGATTCTTTGTTTTCCGAGTTTTAGTCTTTTGGTTTTTGTATTCTATGAGTTTTTTTTTTTTTTTTAATTTTCTTAAGGTTGCCTTTTCTGTTTGATAGATGTTTAAATTCTGGATTGAACCATTTTTTTCCCCTAGAATTTTTAAGGATGCATTTTTAAGGTATTGTGTTTGGATTTAGTGTTCTGTAAGTTGGGGTAAGCAGAGGTCTTTGAATTTGATCCAGCTTTGTTTGTATTCCATGTGGGTATGTGATTTTCGATGGTGTTGTTGTAGTTGATTATAATAGGGTAGTGGTCGCTTCTACATGCTTCTTTGTAGGTGTTCCATGTGTAATCCAAAAAGCTTGATGAGTCACACATGGTGAGGTCAATGGTACTTGTTGATCCTTTTGTTGAATGTGTTGTGAGATCGTTTTCATTGCATAAGTCATTTTTATTAATTGTCTAATTTTATTTCCTTTTCAGTTTGTTACTTTACATCCCATAGAGTGCTTTGGCAATCAAAGTCTCCTAGGAGAGTGAACGGTGAGGGTAATTGTTTGACTAAATTTTCTAGTTTGTTTTCTTTTATTGGTTTATGAGGGGGAAAGTATATTGATCAGATTCTGATTATTTTGTGTAACAATAATTGCTTGGTAATTGGTTTGACAGAGAACTTAGTTGGGGACATATCATTCTTTATGAGAATTGAGGTGCTTCTATTAACACTAAGGCCTGTGTTATGGCTATAGTTGCATTGTTCATAGTTTGGTATTTTGAGATTACTATTGTTTTGTAGGAAATTTTCTTGTAAGGAGACAATGGCTAGGTTGAAATGTGAAATAGTATGAGAAGTTTGTTATAAGTTGATTTAATTCCACAACAATTCTATTGGATAAGTTGTTTTTTTTTAGTTTTTTTTTGTTTTTTT
This sequence comes from Euprymna scolopes, assembly GCF_053919585.1. NCBI lineage: Eukaryota > Metazoa > Mollusca > Cephalopoda > Sepiida > Sepiolidae > Euprymna > Euprymna scolopes. The sequence continues at coordinate 56,705,258 of NC_136509.1, forward strand.
TTAATTTTTATCCATGAAAAAAGTTTAAAGTTTCATCTATCACCATCTCTTTGAAGGTAGAGGGTTTATCTTTTATTGGAGTTTGTATCTTTGCTCTTGCTGAGGTTTTCTTTTTTTGTTTTGGTCTGAAGGTTAATTTAGGTTTTGCTTGGGATGTTGTTGTTTTGAGCTTTTGTTCATTTTTGCTTCTTGTTTATTTGTATTTGTTTTATTTTTTGTCATATCCATAGTATTATCAGTTTCACTTTTTTCTTACATTTGGAATGTATTTTGTATTCTTACATTTGGAATGTATTTTGTATTCTTACATTTGGAATGTATTTTGTATTCTTACATTTGGAATGTATTTTGTATTCTTACATTTGGAATGTATTTTGTATTCTTACATTTGGAATGTATTTTGTATTCTTACATTTGGAATGTATTTTGTATTCTTACATTTGGAATGTATTTTGTATTCTTACATTTGGAATGTATTTTGTATTCTTACATTTGGAATGTATTTTGTATTCTTACATTTGGAATGTATTTTGTATTCTTACATTTGGAATGTATTTTGTATTCTTACATTTGGAATGTATTTTGTATTCTTACATTTGGAATGTATTTTGTATTCTTACATTTGGAATGTATTTTGTATTCTTACATTTGGAATGTATTGTGTATTCTTACATTTGGAATGTATTGTGTATTCTTACATTTGGAATGTATTTTGTATGTCTGTTGCTTGAGTTTTGCTTTTTCTTGAGTGTTCTTTATTTGCTGTTTTATCTTTGGTTGTATTTTGATAAATTTCTGAGGGTATTTTTGCTGGTTTCTCTTTTTTAATATTTCTGTTGTAGGTAGGTTCTTACTCTCTTTGTTTAGATTGTTTCTATAGTTTTGTTATTCAGATTTAAGCTATTTTGAAATACTAGCCATTTTTTATGGTTTAATCGGATCAGTTTGTTTATTAATTCTTGATATTGGTTATATATTTCATTATGTTTGTTTATTTTTTATTTATTGATTTGTTTATTTTGGTTATCTCGGCATATGTGCTTTCTTTAAAATATGTTTCTACTATTTTTCTGGCTTCTGGGAAAGGTTATGATTTTTTTTTTTTACTTTCGTTATTTCTTTTTTTTTATTTTGTATATTTTCGAAAAGACAGGGTGTGTGTGTGTGTGGGGGGGGTCTTCTCTGCAATTTGTGCATTTTATTTCTTTTGTGTGGTCCGGCTCTCTGTTGCAACATTTTATGCTTATTTTTTTCCATTGAATACTTCTTTATGGTGTCTATATTTATTGAAATTGAAACACATTAATGGAGATGAAACGTCTTGATGTACTTTTTGCATTTAAGTAACCGATCTTGATTTCTTTGCGTATTTGGTTGTTAAAAGCCGATATGTATATATTGGTAGTTATTTTCTTGTATCTTTTTACGTTGATACGAATGTGGCTAACCACTCCTTGTTTTTTAAATTCCATTTTTAATTCATCTTCTGTTGGTAAAGATAGCTAATAGCTTTGGATTACTTTTTTTTGATGTATTACGTCTTTCATGTGGAAATACATTGCATTCATGGAATTTTTCCATTTCTTTTTAAGCATCTACATCGTTGGTAACTTCAATTAGTAGATTCCTGTCTTTTATTTGTTTTTAAATTGTTTTTAAATTGCTTTTGTTGATATCATCTTTTCTAATAGAAAGATGATTGCTTCATGTTCCCAAAGCCTCTTTAACAGAAAAGATGCTGCTAGCCTCTCTCTACTGTATTATATCCATGGTTAGTGCTCGACTGAGCTTCAATAACTGGTACTTTCTGTAAAATATTCACAACATGAACTTATCTAGCTACAGCCACAGCTTTCTCTCTCTCTTCAGCAAAACTTAAACAAAATATCCATGAACAAAGTTTCTTTCCTAGAACATCCCATCTGTGGAATGAGATACTCCGAATTTGCTTCTCAACTAACTACAGCATGGTCGTCTTCAAATAAATACTTGTTGAACCATCCTTATGGATAATAATTTTTTTAGTAATCTTCTGCCTATCCCATTCATTATTTCTGGTTCTGATTATTGTCCAACTAATAATCTATGTAAACCTTGTTCTCTGTTGCCTTACTCTCGGACCTTGATAAATGGTGAACCATTAGTAAAAAAAAAAGCACTTTTAATCTATATTCTTTTGCATTTTTTAACTGTAGAAGTCATCCAACACAGTACTGTTGCTTAGTCAGTCCTAATTTCTATTACTTCCAACACCAATTTTGACATCTTTTATCAAGAAACCTTGCCAGACTTGAAAGGAGCAAAGTGTAAAAGTAACATGGTGAAGATCTGGACAAGCACTGGCAATTCTTCTGATGCAAAAATGATACGTGAGAAGCAATAAAACTTTCGTCTGCATGATGATGATGACATCAAAATCTTAGGCAGTATTATTCTCATCATGCACACTGGAACAGTGAAGTTTCAGGAGACAGCCTGTGTATGGTGCATTTAAGATTTTATTGTTGAATTTGATGGAAGATCTGGACCACCTCCAGTAAATGGAAGACACAGAATTAGCTGAATACCATGTAACCAATCAAACATGACCTAAGTATGAAAAGAATTTCCACACACAACACAAGATGGCTGGTTGATATCCTGATCTTATAGAAAATTTTGATGCAACTGCAGAGTTATTGAGTCAATTGTCCACAGCTTGATTAAGTCACTGAAACATCAGAAGCACTGTTTGAATCTTTCAATGGCTGAACCAGACATGCTAGTCAACAGCTGTACATGTGGACTCATGTAGTTAGCCAAACTGCAACAAGTGTCCTATTGCCAGACTGAAAATAAATCAAGCCAGTTATTTAATATGATCGTGAGGACAGGAAATCTGAAACCTACTGATATCTAAAATGTAATTGATGGAATCCTTCAAATGAAAAATGAGGAAATCTAGCTCTGTCTCTATTTACTTGACTCCTCAGGAAAGCAAGTAAAAAAAGAAATTGGTGTTTAATGTGGAGAATATTGGAGGCATCTTAATTTAAATTAATGACTGCAATTTGGAATCTTATCAGCCTGACAGCAGAACACAAAATGACATGCACATGTGTGAATTAACCACCTATGCAAACAGTAGCCAATTAGTACATTAGACATAGAAGAAAAAATATTCCAGAACTTTCCATGTGCACACTTCTAAAAAGCTAAATCAAACTGTACTTTTCCCTGTCAGCAAAACACTATGCTGATCTCCAACAAACTTTGTTGTAGAGGTCACTATTAAATGTCACCATGTTAGCAACTTGTGCATATTGTGCATACATGGGCATTGATAAACAACTTTGTTGAGCCGTAATCAATATCATCTACATACAATCGACAATACACAGCAACAATACTAACGACAAGTCACAATCATTGACATTGTCAATATAAAACTGGCAAGTGTAAAAACTACATGGTGGAACGATAAATTTGTCGCCTTAAAAACATTACAGCTTTATTTTAAAACTTTTATTGAAAAAATCAATTCAGGTAACTCGATTATGTAGTAGCGCTGACATCTATTCAATCATAATCTCGATCCGGAACTGGGAGCATGTCTTTTCAACAAGCACTGGCAGGAGCTGGGCTGATGGCAGCGATCAGGCTGATTTTGGTGTTGTGGGAGGTCATGTCGATGATGTTCTCGATGTATGACCAAATGAAGTAGTCCAATGGGTTCAGGTTGTGGGAGGAGTGGGACCCATGAGAGAATGGTACAAAGTCATAGCACTTCTTCTGAAGCCTAACCCGACGGTCTCTTTGGATTTGTGGGCTGGCGCCGAGTCCTGCTGCAACACCCAGGGTCTGCAAGCGGCCACCTGATTGCACCAGGAAATCACCAAACTCTTCAGCACATCCAGGTACACTGTGGTGCTGACTTTTCAGCCGACTTCAAAGATGTGAGGTGGCATTATGTGGCTCTCACTTCAAACCAAAGACCATAACCATTGCCGGAAACTTCATTGAGCTGTGCCCTCAAGTGTTGAACTGTCCAGATTTGCATTTTGATGGTGCTGGCAATGGTCCTGTTGTCATAACTTGGGTTGGTAGAAAGCATGAGTTGTGCATCTCCAATCTCACTCATTGAACATTTTGTCACCTTCAGACATGATAGAAGGCTCCTATCGCTCTTGGGATTTGTACACAACTGACCAACTAGTAGATGGTCAACAACAAAATAAAGAAAATCGGTTTTCATCAAACAGAAATGGAATCATGTCGTCTTTTCTGGGGTTGACAATTTTTATCGTTCCACCCTGTATTGATAACCTCGCTCTCGTACACACATATGTTTTTACCAGTAAACCATTCCATTCACACAATGATGGGATACAGATGTATTCACTGCTTACATTGACGACGGAATCTACCGTATCTTACACAAATTGTCTTACATAAACTCTCATACCGACACAATGCAGCATACATACATGCAGATTAAGCAGCCCAGAATATCTTTTTTTCTTGTTAGTGGGAATTGTGATACACTGGATGACTGTGCAACTGTCGCACCCACGATGTTAGCATTATAACATTTTAATTGCAAGACACAAAATTGGGAAAAAAAAAAAAAAAAAAAAAAAAAAAAATCATTTCAATTTGTTCGAAGCAAAGCAGAAATTGATTAAAAATATGAAAATAGTTTTAACATTAGAAATTATTTTCAAAAAATCTAATTAAGGGGGTTTGTATTACTGTACACATAGATTCGAAAAAGTTGTCAAAAAACAAATATATTACAAATAAATGTTATCAAAGGCAAGATAAGTTACTTTCCTACCAAACTGGATATATTTTTCATGTTTTTATTCAGTGTAACATGTTTATTCAGCTCGAAAACCATACAGTGTTTACCGACGTATTGGAACATTCAAGATGGCGTCTGATTCTCTCTTTAACACGGTAAGTTTGGGAAAAGATGTTATAAATAAAAAACCGGATAAAATACTGTTAAAAACTCGCTCAATATATGTTACCGTGACATAGGTTGACATATATCGGCGGGTTTTTAATAGTATTTTGTATAGTTTTTTTTTTTTATTATTTATAACACCTTTTTCCAAACTTACGGTGTTAAAGAGGGTGTGAGACGCCATCTTGAATTTTTTAATACATCGGTAAACACTATGTTTTTTGAGCTGAATAAATATGTTACATTGAATAAAAACACAAAAAATATATCCAGTTTGGCAGAAAAGTAACTTATCTTGTCTTTGATAACCTTTATTTGTTATATATTTGTTTTTTGACAACTTTTTCGAATCTATGTGTACAGTAATACAAACCCGAAAAAACACTTAATACTTAACTTTAATTTTAACCCCAAATTACTTTTTGTTCGACAATTTAAAGTCTTCAAAATCACTTTTGATTTTACACGTACATGAAGAAATTATTTTCACAACTGCGGATAGCGGGCAAAATCCAATCGGATAATTTTTGCCAGTGTTTTTTTTTTTTTGGTAAAATCCATTGAAAGCGGTTGGTGGTTCTATGAGAAAATAAAGCTGTGTACGCATTATAAATGTTTCTTTTCTGTGTCTTATGTTATACATTAGTACATTAGGGGTCATTTCGAGTTAAAAGTTTATTTACTGCATTCATCTGGACTAGAGAAAATCATGATTTAAATGTGTATGTCTCGTCTAAATAACTAACGATAATTCTCTGATATGGCCGACAAGACGGGTGATCAAAAAGTCAGATCGAGCGTACCGGAAAACGAAATGAGATCAAATGAGGTCTCATTTCGTTAGTCTCATTTCGTTTTCCGGTACGCGGTACGACGCTCGATCTGATTTTTTGATCACCCGTCTTGTCGGCCATATTAGATATTCATCGTTAGTTATTTAGACGAGACATACACATTTAAATCATGATTTTCTCTAATCCAGATGAGTGCAGTAAATAAAATTTTAACTCGAAATGACCCCTAATGTACTAATGTATAACGTAAGACACAGAAAAGAAACATTTATAATGCGTACACAGCTTTATTTTCTCATAGAACCACCGACCGCTTTCAATGGATTTTACCTTTTTTTTTTTTTTTAATTTTTTTTTTTTTTTTGCTTGGCGGTCTTATTTATTTACTTATTTCATTAAAATAGCTCACTTGTGTTTGCTTTCTTAACACGTTAAAATTCGAAAATGATTTGAAATGTTTAAAAGTAATTTCTGCCTTGAATTTTTAGTGAATTTAAAGGCGAATTGCCTCCCTACATGGACAAAGTTAAACATGAAATTAATTTTTAACACGAAGAAAATCCAATTCTCCAAACACTATGAATTTGGGACAAAAGTAAAACTAGAAGAATTTATCCTCCTTTGGCCGAGGACAGAATAGATAGCTACTGTGCCCCTATCCCCAAGACCGGACTAAATAAAAGAAAAAGGACTTATTTTTCACACGTCTCGTTCGCATCAAAGTAGTTGTGTATACGATCACAGAATTTTTTTTCTAATTTAATTTCATTGAATTTAGAAATTTTAAAGATGTACTTAAAAAAAAAAAAGAAGATTAATTTGCGATGTGAAAGATTTGCAAAAATCAAACTTTGAAAAAAAGAAAAAATGACAATGTTTTGTTTTTTGTTTTCTTAACATCAATCTCTAAATATTTTATTTTCAAATTACATTGCTTTCGAAGTTACAAGTGTAAATATAGTGTCAAGTCAACAAGAACGTGAAAAGGAAAGTCGTTAAGTCGACTTTATAATTAGGTATTAGTTCTTCTGCTTTCGTCGGAGTCGGGCTATTTGCTGTTATTTCTGATTAGGCAGTTCAGCCAAAAAGGTTTCGTCGTGTGACCACGTTGTTTCTGCCACATACCTAAGTGGACAGATATTAGTGTCAGTTGTTGTTCACAATGTGTCCAGACATCGTCGACCGAACAAGTTATTTGGGATTACTCAAGACCTGCTGCTGAGAAGAAGAAAAGGACACCATTGTCATCGTAAGTAGTTTTATTGTTGATTTGACTTTCTTCCAATATTCGATTCTCGTGACGAAATGGAAACTTTTCCAAACTCATTTTCTAACCATATTTTCATTATATTTACTTAAATATAAACACGATTAACAAATCGCAAATTAGCAATTTGTATAATTTTAAGTACAAAACAAAATTTTCATTCTTGACTAAATTAGCGTTACGTGAACACCGACTGTGTACCGAATAAAGGCGTTATATTTACATCGGTAAGCGACGTTTGAGCCGCTGGACAATTTGACCCAACTACTTTTATGGTTTTGTCCAGCTAGTTTTGTATGCAATTTGAGGACATTAATTGGTTATTCATGAGTTCATTGATATTTTCGAACATCTTCTGAAACGCATTTTTTCGTATTGTAAGGACGTTAAGGTACCCCCCCCTCCCTAAAAATCGAATTTCCAATTTCTTTTAGACGATTAGGCGTAAACGCGCTGAAAACTTGACAGCAGAATACCAAAAACAAGAGAAACGAACGTAGGGTGGAGATTTTCGCATATAAATTTAAAGTAAAATCATAACCCATTTCTGTACCATTCTTGGACCGAATAACGTTTTAGGGCAGTTAACCAGATTAATCTTTTTTATTTGTTTATTTATTTATTTTTTTTGTAAGCTAAATTCTGTACGTTTTTTCCCCTGTACGGTGGACTCCACCGTACAGGGGAAAAAACGGTGGAGTGTTTCATGCTGAAAAGTAATTAAAATAAAAATTCTAATTTTTATGCAATTACGTTGGTGTTTTATAAGTTTATTTTTCAGGGTGAGGTGGGGTGGAGAATCTTTCCACTTCGACAGGGTTAATGGTAGTGGTAAGGTACTATTAAGGAAGTTTTTTTTGGGGGGTGGGTTACACTTAAGGAGAGTAGAAGGGAAAGTCATTAGCATCTTTAAAATTCTTGTTTGTTAAAAATCGAAAGTTTTAGAAGTCATTTACATCCAAATTTTTTTAAAATAGATTAAAATATTATCTTTACAAAATTATTTATAATTTTATAACAATTTGGTTCAATTAATTAATTTAATTAATTAACGACCAAAAATTTAAGTAAAAAATATGCGTAAAAAAGTTATTAGATCTGGAAAACTACTTGTTTGTGGAAAACTTAAATGCAATATTCGTTTTCAACATACCCGAAAACCTTTAATAGTCGTCATTTTAAAGGAAAATGTTAAGGTGGAAACCAAGTAAAAAAAAAAAATACTAAACCGGCAAATAATAATTTGGTAAAAAAAATTGACTTATTGATAAAACAAAGTAAAGTTTGTAAAAGAAAAACTGTCGCTTCCTCCTTTTCTAAATAATTACTTTCTTTTTAAATACAAATCGTAACTTTAAATATAATAAATCGTAAAATTTCAAAACAACATTTTCAATGCAACTTGCCTCTCCCTTTTAAAATAGTAATTAAATTCAATTACAAAGAAATATTTGCTTCTTTAAAATAAAAAATAAACAATAATTAAATTATGTAATGTCCCCTCCAGCAAAGAAAGCAATTAATAGGGTTTATTCAATAAAAAAGATTTTCATTAAAATGATTGAAAAATATTTGGAAAATTGTCAATAAACTTATTTTGATAGCCAATTTTCATGTTCTCAATTTGCTTACAAAATTAATTGGACAAAACCGTAACATTTGAAAAATATTGGGTCAAACCACGGTTCTTACGAAGGTAATGATCAAACTTTCCAGAGTGAAAAGATTTGGGGTCAAACTTTCAGGGTGAAACAAATATTGAATCGCACTATTTAGGGTGAAACGATTTGGAGTCAAATACTTTTCAGATTAAATATATATTAGATGGAACTCTTTGGGCTTAAAATATAATACTGGGCTAAATTCTTCGAGATTAAAAGATTTGAGGTTAAACTCTATCGAAAACTTCATAGATTTATTTACATACGTACTTCTACTTCTTTTGATTATTGTTTATGCTTTCTCTTTTCATTTTCATTTTTTGGGGCAGCAATCAAATCATTTGAACTCAAAAGAAAGAAAATCTCACAATGTACAGATCAACTTTTACAACTTTTTCACCAAATAGATTTTGAAATCTCCCTTCAAATTCATATTTTTTTTATCATTATTTCTGAATTTTTAAAAAATTTAGATTTTAAATCCTATTAAAATATAGTTACTTGATTAAAGACAAATCAAAATTCATTTTTGTTGCCAGGTTTCGAAATCTTCAAATCACTATCGATTGGAGTCGACTATACGGCATTCAAAAATAATTGTTATTGAATTTTTCATACTTCGTAACACATGGCTGGAAATATTAACTTGCTAAAATCTGGCTATGAGTTGAGATAATAACTAAAAAACAATACAAAATTACAATTCAACAAGCAAAAAGGCTCTACCCTTTCGTACAGCTTCCTTTCAGTTTTACTTGCAATTAAATTACATTAAAAACTCGTTTTGGTCATCTTGCAGATCGCTACTCTTTAAATAATAATGCTAGATATTGTTGACCAGATGATGAACCTTAATCTTATTGACCTTCACCCGGTCGTCCATATGAACTCAAGGATTATATTTGATAATATCATAAGCATTAAAATCTCAGGGATCTTAACACACCAAACACAACCGGGATTATCATTAAACGTTAGTTTCCAAGACTTATATTATTTTATTGTCTTATTTTTTTAAAAATTATTTTCATTCGGTCATTTGTAAGAATCAAGGGCCTCTCTTCTGGGGCTAATACTTGATTCTTTTATGAATTAAATTTATATCTGTGGGTTCTTTTAAGGATTTACGTTGTCCCCTTTAGGGTTGCTACCTGTATTTTGTTGCCCTTGCCACAATAATGCTTATTTCTTTCAGAGACCATGCTGTTTTCAATTCATTCTGACATTTTCTGAATTATTTTTCACATTGGGTCCTACTGAGGCTATAGTTATTCGAGATTGTTGCATCAGTAATAAGTGCAGCGTGGTTGTTTCTCAGAGGTTATTTTCATTTTTGTTAAGTTTTTTTACTAAAACTATTGTCACATGTTTTGGCACACACATGAGTAAATTAACACATGTAAGAAAGCGCGCATGCACAAACGAACACCGGCACACTTGTTGCTAGTAGTTTTTTGGTATGGTAAAAATGATGTTCAATAAATAACTGAAAAAAAAACTGTATTCCATATTTCATTTCCGTGTGTTTGTATAAATAATCATGAAAAGATATATCAGTTTAAATAGAGTTAAATATTCGAATAAATGTGTACCAGTAGGTGTGTCAAAATTTTTTGGGAATTTTTGACACCCTTAACACAAAACTGCGAATAAGATACACAAAACTCGTAATTTCTTTTTTTAAAGTGGGTTGTTTAATTTCTTTATGGAATATACTTTCAAAATAAACTATTAAAGTTTTTTTAAAAAATAATAGAAATATTATTTAAAAAAGAAAGAAGTGTTTACAAAGTGCATGCGTGCTCATGCACTCATTTTTTGTTGTAAGAAATTTCTTTCTCACACATCTCAATTTCCTCCCTGCAGAAGCAAATGAATTCCACAAACAAAAGCCATACCTTTAAACTCAAAATTTATTCACAAGTAACAGCAATGAAAGTTCTTTGGTTCTGGTAAGTCCTTTTGCAAAACGGTGGCCCGATTTGCTTCCATACGCATGGGGCCTTTAGTTTGAATTCCTTTGTTGGAATGTTAGTTTGTTGTTCCTTTGGAAAGATCCATGAATGTTTCACAGACTGGCTACTAGAACTGTGTGGCCGGCATAAACAAGAAAGATGACGGTTGTATATGGAATTTCTCGCATTGTATGTAATGAAATGAATTGAATTTTACGAGTTAAATTTTTTCAATTTAAAAATCTATCAAAATTTTTCTATTGGCTCAATTTTTAAGATATTTTCAGGTTTAATGTGAAATTTTATGCTCTTTCCAATAAACCGAATATAATATTCTAGACAAACGTTCTTTTTTAAATTCACCCCCCATTTTGAAATGTCTATTAAAAAGAAAATAATTAATTTTCTCACCTAAGGTTTATATATCACAAATTGAAGATAAAGGATCAATAAATAAAATAATCTAATTTAAAACAAAGGAATAGTTATGTGCAAATTTTCCTGTAAAGTCAAAAGTTTAAAACCTTTTTTAAAAAAACCATGTTGATTTTTTTTTTTTTTTGTTTTTTTAAGTGAAACCTCACATTTTGAAAATATTGTCCTGTAAAAATTGGACCTACATCAATTTTTTTCTATTTTATTCAATGTTTTTTAGATTTTTGAAAAAAAAAAATTCATTGCATAAAGAAGAAATAAAATATTTTAAATGAAAAACTCCTGTAATTTTACTTTTTAAAAAAAAAAAAAACCCATCAACAAATTTTCCATTTTTCTTTTATTCTCTTAAGAAAAATGGAAAATTTGTCGGCGGGTTTTTTTTTAAAAAGTAAATTTCGATGAGTGAAATGTGATCATTTTTCAAATACGGTGACCCATAATTGACTGTTTTGATTGTTGACAGCAAACACATGTCAGAAATTCAAAGGGGAGATAAGACACATATCAGTACTTCAAATGTTTGTTTCTTCATATAGTTAGTACCGGGAAATATATTTGGTCTAATGTGTTGTTTTTACCTTTTTGAAATAACTAATTATGGCGGTTTTCGGCTTCTGTATTTCTCAACTGGAAGAAAGACAGACAACTCCGTTTGTGAACCTCTCATATGACAATTTAAAATCGTGGTATTTTTGAATCCTTAAAAAATTCTTTTATTTAAAAAAGTACATGGAATATAAAAATATAAATCTGGACAAATTCTTAACAATGAAGAATGGAAGCACCCATTGATTATTATTTTTAAGTGATTTTTTGGAATTTATATATATTTTTATATTCGAAGTAAGTTAAAATTTGTTGATTTTTTTGAAATTTTTTTTAAATGGAAGCGATTTAAAAAAAAATTGCATATTTTTCCATTAAACCTTTTATTATTTTAAAATTTGGGCTTTGCTCCTTTTATTGAAAAAAAAATTAGGGTTTAAATTACATTTTTCAAGTAGTTATAAGCTTTGAAAGACAGTGAGTCTAATTATTCAGATTTTTATCACTCATTTTTAATGGCGACATCTGACACTGCTAGTATACCAGCCATTAAAAAAAAAATGACACATTTGTATCTTTCTACAAAGTTTATTAAAGAAATAGTGGAATATCATTTGGTTTTATATGACCAACACAAGCGCCCCAGACCATAACAGCTGTTTTATTTTAAGAAACTAAAGTGAAGTAAAATATATTCCTCCTTATAGCATAATGGATACAAAAAGCAAAACAATAGCCTAGACTGGATCAAGTATCGATATATCAGATAGATTGCTATCTAGGTATACTTTTGAAAATCCGACAAGATAAATTTATATCATAGAAGAGAAGAATATACATACCAACAATGTCTACTGAGCGTTGCTCTTCAGTTTTTATATTAACTTTTGTTTTTTATTTATTTTATAAATTATAATTTATTTTAAACTTATGTTTTTAAATACTAAATTATCATTTTTTTTTTGTTCAAAATAGTATTATATAAGTTAAAGTTAAGGTTTGATCGTTACATTTTTAACTGCACCAAAACTAATTTTGTTAATGTTTGAAATTTTTCTATTTATAAAATTATTGAATGTAAATAACTTTTAAAATGTTCAGTCTTTTCAATACATGATGATTTGCTAAAAATTTTTAAAGCCAGAAATAACTTTCTATTCAAAAGTTTAAATGCTTAAAAGTTCCTTTCAATTTCAAAGGGTTACAAAAATATAAAAAAATATTGTCTTTCATATGATAATAATGGGTAACCGTCATGTTATTTTGGTTAGTCCCAACTATTAATGGTTGTTTTTTTCATTTTTATTAAGATAATCCTATTTTTATATGATATCAAATGGAATTTCTTTTCTCTCTTTTTTTTTTTTCAATTTTCTTATCTTCTGTTTTTGCTGGGGACGGGGCATCCTACCAGATGCCAGTCATTCACCTGCTATTTCAGAGATTTATCCAAGAGATATTTTCAAAATTCTGTCAATTTAAACACAATTGTTTGTATCTCTCTTGCACTTGGTTCACCATGTATATTTGCCATTTTTTTATTTTTAATTTTTTGCTTCTATAATTACTGGACTGATAAATTTTTAAAAATTTTTTGCTTCTATAATTACTGACTGATAAATTTTTTAAACATTTTTTGCTTCTATAATTACTGGACTGATAAATTTTTAAAAAAATTTTTTGCTTCCATAATTACTGACTGATAAATTTTTTTAAATTTTTTGCTTCTATAATTACTGGACTGATAAATTTTTTAAAATTTTTTTGCTTCTATAATTACTGACTGATAAATTTTTTTAAATTTTTTGCTTCTATAATTACTGGACTGATAAATTTTTAAAAATTTTTTGCTTCTATAATTACTAACTGATAAACTTTTTAAATTTTTTGCTTCTATAATTACTGGACTGATAATATTAAAAAAATTTTTTGCTTCTATAATTACTGGACAGATAAATTTTTTAAAAATTTTTTGCTTCTATACTGACTGATAAATTTTTTAAAAATTTTTTGCTTCTATACTGACTGATAAATTTTTTAAAAATTTTTTGCTTCTATACTGACTGATAAATTTTTTTTTAATTTTTTGCTTCTATAATTACTGGACTGATAAATCTTTTAAAATTTTTTGCTTCTATAATTACTGACTGATAATTTTTTTAAATTTTTTGCTTCTATAATTACTGGACTGATAATATTAAAAAAATTTTTTGTTTCTATAATTACTGGACTGATAAATCTTTTAAAATTTTTTGCTTCTATAATTACTGACTGATAATTTTTTTAAATTTTTTGCTTCTATAATTACTGGACTGATAATATTAAAAAAAATTTTTGCTTCTATAATTACTGACTGATAATTTTTTAAAATTTTTTGCTTCAATAATTACTGGACTGATAAATCTTTTAAAATTTTTTGCTTCTATAATTACTGGACTGATAAATCTTTTAAAATTTTTTGCTTCTATAATTACTGGACTGATAAATTTTTTAAAAATTTTTTGCTTCTATAATTACTGGACTGATAATTTTAAAAATTTTTTTGCTTCTATAATTACTGGACTGATAATTTTATTTTTATTTTTTTGCTTCTATAATTACTGACTGATAAATTTTTTAAATTTTTTGCTTCTATAATTACTGGACTGATAAATTTTTAAAAAAATTTTTTGCTTCTATAATTACTGGACTGATAAATTTTTTAAAAATTTTTTGCTTCTATAATTAATGGACTGATAAATTTTTTGCTTCTATAATTACTGGACAGATAAATTTTTTAAAATTTTTTGCCTCTATAATTACTGGACTGATAAATTTTTTTTAATTTTTTGCTTCTATAATTACTGGACTGATAATTTTAAAAAAATTTTTTGCTTCTATAATTACTGGACAGATAAATTTTTTTACATTTTTTGCTTCTATAATTACTGGACTGATAAATTTATTTAAAATTTTTTGCTTCTATAATTACTGACTGATAAATTTTTTTACATTTTTTTCTTCTATAATTACTGGACTGATAAATTTTTTTACATTTTTTTCTTCTATAATTACTGGACTGATAAATTTTTAAAAATTTTTTGCTTCTATAATTACTTGACTGATAAATTTTTAAAAATTTTTTGCTTCTATAATTACTGGACTGATAATTTAAAAAAAATTTTTTGCTTCTATAATTACTGGACTGATAATTTAAAAAAAATTTTTGCTTCTATAATTACTGGACTGATAAATTTTTTAAAAATTTTTTGCTACTATAATTACTGGACTGATAAATTTTTAAAAATTTTTTGCTTCTATAATTACTGGACTGATAATTTAAAAAATATTTTTGGCTTCTATAATTACTGGACTGATAATTTAAAAAAAATTTTTTGCTTCTATAATTACTGGACTGATAAATTTTTTAAAAATTTTTTGCTACTATAATTACTGGACTGATAAATTTTTAAAAATTTTTTGCTTCTGTAATTACTGGACTGATAATTTAAAAAATATTTTTGGCTTCTATAATTACTGGACTGATAAATTTAAAAAAAATTTTTATTTCTATAATTACTGGACTAATAAATTTTTAAAAATTTTTTACTTCTATAATTACTGGACTGATAAATTTTAAAATTTTTTTTACTTCTATAATTACTGGACTGATAAATTTAAAAACATGTTTTGCTTCTATAATTACTGACTGATAAATTTTTTTAAATTTTTTGCTTCTATAATTACTGGACTGATAATTTTTTAAAATTTTTTGCTTCTATAATTACTGGACTGATAATTTTTTTTTAATTTTTTTTCTTCTATAATTACTGGACTGATAAATTTTTAAAAAATTTTTGCTTCTATAATTACTGGACTGATAATTTTTAAAAATTTTTTGCTTCTATAATTACTGGACTGATAATTTTTTAAAATTTTTTGCTTCTATAATTACTGGACTGATAAATTTTAAAAAATTTTTTGCTTCTATAATTACTGGACTGATAAATTTTTTAAAATTTTTTGCTTCTATAATTACTGGACTGATAAATTTTTTTAAATTTTTTGCTTCTATAATTACTGGACTGATAATTTTTTAAAATTTTTTGCTTCTATAATTACTGGACTGATAAATTTTTTTAAATTTTTTGCTTCTATAATTACTGGACTGATAAATTTTTAAAAATTTTTTGCTTCTATAATTATTGGACTGATAAATTTTTTAAAAAATTTGTCTTCCATAATTACTGGACTGATAAAGATCTTCTTAGATTTCAGTTTCTTTTCATGTTATACATAAAACTTTGATACTTTATGTTCTCACTCTCATCTCTGTGTAAACCAGCATCATTAGACAGTAACTTCAAATAGGATTGCTACTTTCTCCTTCTTGTCCCATATTACAGCTCTATTTTCAAGCATGTTGCTGTAGAAATTGTAAAGTCATGCTGTGTGGCATATCTACAACAATTCTTTCTGGTATATATTCCCAAGATTTGCTACTACACTGAATTTTCTACAGTGGCTCAGTTTCTTAAAAGCATTATTCACAAAGACTTGATCTTGGGCGTAAATTATTATCCTGTCCTGATCATAGTGGAGTGATCCACTTTTGTTCAAAAGAGGATCACGCCACTATGATTAAGACAGGATGGGCTTTCTTTTCTACATATTCCTGGAATAATTCACCAAGAAAATATTTGGCACATTGTTAGTTGGCCCATGTGTCCAGTTTTCTGCAATGAAAAGTCCTAGTGTATTTCTGGTAGCTCATAAGGGTAATTTTTGTGGCAGTCTTATCTGGTATTTATGTCTCATTTGTATGACAGTCTTGTCCAAAATGTTTGGCCAGATATTGGCTATTATTTCTTGATATTGATGCACCTTCATAAGGTTTGGGTTGTAGGAGCACATCTTGTCTAGTGCTGGATGTTCATGGTCAATTTATGAAAAAAAAAAACATACTTCCTGCTATTGTTAATAGTATAGATTGGATAGAAATTGGATTATTTAAGACGATGACTCAATAAGAACTTGTTCACATTGAACTTGAAGGCTACCATATTGTAATCAGCCAGGAAGCAGGTTAATAAAACAGGGTTCCACATGTGGGCAGTTCTTGGAAAGAAACTTTGTTCATGAATTCTGTGTTTAAATTTAGGCACAAATAAGAGTGGGGAAAATTGTTGATAGTGATTGTAGCTAGTCGAGTGTTTTTGTGAAAGTTTGGCTAGGGGGGGTATTATAGATTGGAGCTCCGATGACCACTTGCCATGAAAATAATGATAGAGAAGAGATAGGCTCGCAAAGTCTCTTTTGTAGGAAAGAGGTTGCAAGAAAGAGAAAAGGGCATAACCTACTAGGTTTCAAAGCCAGTTTTGAACTCAATCAAGGCAAGATAGACTACGCTGAGCAGATCATGCCCAGATGTAACAACAATATTCCATTTTAGGACATACTTAGCTTTGACACAGATAGAGAATTGCATCAGCAGTGGGATACTGAAGCAATAGAATGATCCAATCATTTTTCCAACGATCTTAGCAACAGATTTAATGTACGTACGTGTGTTCAGATTTAATGTACGTATGTATGTTCAGATTTAATGTACGTATGTATGTTCAGATTTAATGTACGTATGTATGTTCAGATTTAATGTACGTATGTATGTTCAGATTTAGTGTACGTATGTATGTTCAGATTTAGTGTACGTACGTATGTTCAGATTTAGTGTACGTACGTATGTTCAGATTTAGTGTACGTACGTATGTTCAGATTTAGTGTACGTACGTATGTTCAGATTTAGTGTACGTACGTATGTTCAGATTTAGTGTACGTACGTATGTTCAGATTTAATGTACGTACGTATGTTCAGATTTAATGTACGTACGTATGTTCAGATTTAGTGTACGTACGTATGTTCAGATTTAGTGTACGTACGTATGTTCAGATTTAATGTACGTACGTATGTTCAGATTTAATGTACGTACGTATGTTCAGATTTAATGTACGTACGCATGTTCAGATTTAATGTACGTACGCATGTTCAGATTTAATGTACGTACGCATGTTCAGATTTAATGTACGTACGCATGTTCAGATTTAATGTACGTACGCATGTTCAGATTTAATGTACGTACGCATGTTCAGATTTAATGTACGTACGCATGTTCAGATTTAATGTACGTACGCATGTTCAGATTTAATGTACGTACGCATGTTCAGATTTAATGTACGTACGCATGTTCAGATTTAATGTACGTACGCATGTTCAGATTTAATGTACGTACGCATGTTCAGATTTAATGTACGTACGCATGTTCAGATTTAATGTACGTACGCATGTTCAGATTTAATGTACGTACGCATGTTCAGATTTAATGTACGTACGCATGTTCAGATTTAATGTACGTACGCATGTTCAGATTTAATGTACGTACGCATGTTCAGATTTAATGTACGTATGCATGTATGTTCAGATTTAATGTACGTATGCATGTATGTTCAGATTTAATGTACGTATGCATGTATGTTAAGATTTAATGTACGTATGCATGTATGTTAAGATTTAATGTACGTATGCATGT
This sequence comes from Euprymna scolopes, assembly GCF_053919585.1. NCBI lineage: Eukaryota > Metazoa > Mollusca > Cephalopoda > Sepiida > Sepiolidae > Euprymna > Euprymna scolopes. Next base: position 56,723,433 of record NC_136509.1, read on the forward strand.
ATGTTAAGATTTAATGTACGTATGCATGTATGTTAAGATTTAATGTACGTATGCATGTATGTTAAGATTTAATGTACGTATGCATGTATGTTAAGATTTAATGTACGTATGCATGTATGTTAAGATTTAATGTACGTATGCATGTATGTTAAGATTTAATGTACGTATGCATGTATGTTAAGATTTAATGTACGTATGCATGTATGTTAAGATTTAATGTACGTATGCATGTATGTTCAGATTTAATGTACGTATGCATGTATGTTCAGATTTAATGTACGTATGCATGTATGTTCAGATTTAATGTACGTATGCATGTATGTTCAGATTTAATGTACGTATGCATGTATGTTCAGATTTAATGTACGTATGCATGTATGTTCAGATTTAATGTACGTATGCATGTATGTTCAGATTTAATGTACGTATGCATGTATGTTCAGATTTAATGTACGTATGCATGTATGTTCAGATTTAATGTACGTATGCATGTATGTTCAGATTTAATGTACGTATGCATGTATGTTCAGATTTAATGTACGTATGCATGTATGTTCAGATTTAATGTACGTATGCATGTATGTTCAGATTTAATGTACGTATGCATGTATGTTCAGATTTAATGTACGTATGCATGTATGTTCAGATTTAATGTACGTATGCATGTATGTTCAGATTTAATGTACGTATGCATGTATGTTCAGATTTAATGTACGTATGCATGTATGTTCAGATTTAATGTACGTATGCATGTATGTTCAGATTTAATGTACGTATGCATGTATGTTCAGATTTAATGTACGTATGCATGTATGTTCAGATTTAATGTACGTATGCATGTATGTTCAGATTTAATGTACGTATGCATGTATGTTCAGATTTAATGTACGTATGCATGTATGTTCAGATTTAATGTACGTATGCATGTATGTTCAGATTTAATGTACGTATGCATGTATGTTCAGATTTAATGTACGTATGCATGTATGTTCAGATTTAATGTACGTATGCATGTACGTTCAGATTTAATGTACGTATGCATGTACGTTCAGATTTAATGTACGTATGCATGTACGTTCAGATTTAATGTACGTATGCATGTACGTTCAGATTTAATGTACGTATGCATGTACGTTCAGATTTAATGTACGTATGCATGTACGTTCAGATTTAATGTACGTATGCATGTACGTTCAGATTTAATGTACGTATGCATGTACGTTCAGATTTAATGTACGTATGCATGTACGTTCAGATTTAATGTACGTATGCATGTACGTTCAGATTTAATGTACGTATGCATGTACGTTCAGATTTAATGTACGTATGCATGTACGTTCAGATTTAATGTACGTATGCATGTACGTTCAGATTTAATGTACGTATGCATGTACGTTCAGATTTAATGTACGTATGCATGTACGTTCAGATTTAATGTACGTATGCATGTACGTTCAGATTTAATGTACGTATGCATGTACGTTCAGATTTAATGTACGTATGCATGTACGTTCAGATTTAATGTACGTATGCATGTACGTTCAGATTTAATGTACGTATGCATGTACGTTCAGATTTAATGTACGTATGCATGTACGTTCAGATTTAATGTACGTATGCATGTACGTTCAGATTTAATGTACGTATGCATGTACGTTCAGATTTAATGTACGTATGCATGTACGTTCAGATTTAATGTACGTATGCATGTACGTTCAGATTTAATGTACGTATGCATGTACGTTCAGATTTAATGTACGTATGCATGTACGTTCAGATTTAATGTACGTATGCATGTACGTTCAGATTTAATGTACGTATGCATGTACGTTCAGATTTAATGTACGTATGCATGTACGTTCAGATTTAATGTACGTATGCATGTACGTTCAGATTTAATGTACGTATGCATGTACGTTCAGATTTAATGTACGTATGCATGTACGTTCAGATTTAATGTACGTATGCATGTACGTTCAGATTTAATGTACGTATGCATGTACGTTCAGATTTAATGTACGTATGCATGTACGTTCAGATTTAATGTACGTATGCATGTACGTTCAGATTTAATGTACGTATGCATGTACGTTCAGATTTAATGTACGTATGCATGTACGTTCAGATTTAATGTACGTATGCATGTACGTTCAGATTTAATGTACGTATGCATGTACGTTCAGATTTAATGTACGTATGCATGTACGTTCAGATTTAATGTACGTATGCATGTACGTTCAGATTTAATGTACGTATGCATGTACGTTCAGATTTAATGTACGTATGCATGTACGTTCAGATTTAATGTACGTATGCATGTACGTTCAGATTTAATGTACGTATGCATGTACGTTCAGATTTAATGTACGTATGCATGTACGTTCAGATTTAATGTACGTATGCATGTACGTTCAGATTTAATGTACGTATGCATGTACGTTCAGATTTAATGTACGTATGCATGTACGTTCAGATTTAATGTACGTATGCATGTACGTTCAGATTTAATGTACGTATGTATGTTCAGATTTAATGAACGTATGTATGTTCAGATTTAATGAACGTATGTATGTTCAGATTTAATGTACGTATGTATGTTCAGATTTAATGTACGTATGTATGTTCAGATTTAATGTACGTATGTATGTTTAGATTTAATGTATGTATGTTTAGATTTAATGTATGTATGTATGTATGTTCAGATTTAATGTATGTATGTATGTATGTTCAGATCAGAAGGTTGGCAAGACATGGTGCTTCCCGAAGATGAATCATCCATTTCAATGTGGGCAAGATGGGGGTCAGAGCGATTATGATGAAAAGAAGTTTGGTTTTAGATGCATTAGAATTAACTAGCTTCCTTTATCCCCTTGCACCATGTGCTCAGAATCAGAAGAGAGAGAATCAGAAAGGTCTTGGTCATTGTTGGGCTTTGAAATGTTGCAATAGATTGTGGTGTCATCTGTAAAAATGTCTACAAATGATCTCAAAATGTGATTTGAGAGATCATTGATGAAGATCAAGAAGAGAATTTGACCCAGGATGGAACCTTAAGGGATGCCAGCGTTTATACTGTGAGCCTCAGATTTCTACCCAGCATAACAGAGAAAAGATTTAATACTTAAGAGGGCATTTCCGGCTATTGCATAGTTAGAAATCTTGCCCATCATACCCTATCAAAAACCTTAATTATGTCAAGAGCTATTGTTCTAGAAATTAAGCCCTTGTCAAGAGTTTCACTAATTCTGTGTAATATGACAATTAACACATCTGCTGTAGATCTAGCAGGACGGAAATCATATTGTATGCTGAGATGGTTGACCCCTTCTCTATTTATCACAGATTCCCACAACTTGCTCATGACACACAGTGATTGGTCTGTACTGAGAAGCAGATTACTGATGACCAGAATTTTTAAATACAGGGCAGACTGATGAAGTTTTCCATGGTGTTGGGAAGCATTTCTCTTTAAGGCAATGTTTAAACAGCTTTGTAAGCATGGGAGCTAGTTTCTGTTGAAGCTTTTTGAACACTATAATTGGAATGCTGTTAGGGCCAGTTGCTTTAATGAAATCAAGATCTTTGATAAGCTTGACAACATCACACACAGATATTTGTATGCCATAGGATATTTTCAGACACAGAAAGAAAATACAGTGGGTAGGCGGCCATGATTGAAAAGGGTAGAATTTGCTGCAAAGTTTTTGGCAAAGAGTTTTGCTTTGTCAAAAGCTAATGAAATTATCTCAGGTCCAGGTTAGGTTGGTGATGGCTGGGATAGAAGACACACTTCGGTTCAGGATTCAAGCCACTGGTCAGCTACTTTGGACTTGACAGACTGAACATATGACTCTATCACGTTTTTTATTACTCTTTTACAGTGGTTACTGGCAGTCCTAAAGGCAGATTTAGTCTCAGCACATCTATTTTGCTGAAAAGAGTGGAAATAGTGGTTTCTGTACATAATGGCAGTGGCACCTTCTGGAGTGAACCATGGCTAGCTGTTTGGCTTTTACTGGAATTTCTTGGAAGTATGAAGTAGCCTGTACCGACAATTAATCATCTCGTCTGGTCAGATAGTATAGAGGACAAGAGGACATGTTCTTTTTAAACATGAAACGCAGAAGTATATCTGATATGTTTGGAAGTTATCTGAATCAGCAATAGAGCATTGATATACAGTACAATGAAGAGGTATATCTGAGGACTTATTACATTTTTTTTTTATCTTAACCGAAGTAACTTAGTGATTAGAAGATCCCAATGGAGACAGAACAGAGGATGAGCACAATTCTAGGCAAGTTGTAAGAAAAAGTCAAGGAGACTTGCAAATTGTCCGTCAGTGTCAGTCATACAGGTGGGTTCATGAACAATTTGTGTTAGTTCATAACCAATCGAAAAATCATGACAGTACTTCTCATTATTTGTCTTATTTGAAAGGGAAACAGTCATACCAGAAAAGGTAGAAGAAAAGAGAAGAGGAGTAAATACTAATCTCGGAAAGATGGGGGACAGAATTAACCATGTTCATAAAAAACCAAAGGCCCGGCTGGAAAGAGCTTCTGTTTCCCTCGGAACGTACAGTGTAAGCCTCTGCCCTGTTGCATCTTTTCTTCCTCCAACCAAGAAAACTAATTGAAGAATTTGGTTTCAACTGAAAACCTTTCATGCAGAAAATAATTTGTTCTTAGTAAATCTGAGAGAAGCCCCAAATTTAAGTAATCCTTTTTGTACTAAAAACTATGTGAAATAAGGCTCATAAATTATATTTTTATTTCGAATTTCTTATTTGAGTTTTGTAATTGAATGAAATTGTATTCTTTTGTATTAAGTGATTAATACGGACTTGCAATGCTTGCCATTGAATCGGTGACATCATCATTTTGTGCATATTTTATGAATTTGTTTCTAGGCATTGTTTATTAACAGATAAAATAAATATTACTTCAGCATAGATAAGGTTAAAATTATGAGGGAGTGCAGTATATTTTATGACAGAGAAGAGGCATCATATGCAAAAATAATTTTCCGAATCCTTTCACCTGTGCACATGCAATGGAAATACGAAATTTTAATGAAGCGGTAGAATGATGAAACCAATGTATTTTTATTTTACGTGAAGGTGATTGTACCTGTAAAAATGTGATATTCATCAAAAACCTACTTATTTTATTCCTAGTAAAAAGAATCTGTTCTGATGTTTAGTCTAGTGTGTCTTAGGACAATGATGCAAAAAATCATGACACTGACGATGAGTATGCAAATCTCGTAGAGCTTTTCCTCACAACTTGATGTTCGTCCTCCATTCTGTCTCCATTGGGATCTTCCGACCACTCAGTTGTCTCAGTTCAGATAAAAACAAAATGTAATAAATTCTCTGATGTACCTTTCCATTACACAGTATACTGATACTCTATGGCTAACTAGGATAGCTTCTGTACATTTATATCAGATGTACCTATGCATTCCATGTTTAAAAAGAATTAAAAAATGCAAGAGAGTTGTATGTTCAGTCTGTCAAGTCCAAAGTAGCTAAGGGAGCTGGGTTCCCACCAGTTTTGGCAAATAATAAACAGGCTCCTGAACAGAAGCTGCATTCCAACGATCATCAATAGACCTGAGGTAATATTGTCAGCATCGGACAAAGCAAAACTCTTTGCTATGCGACATACAAATATCTGTGCATGATGTTGCCAAGCTTATCAAGAACCTCGATTCCAATAAAACAACTGGCTCTGACAGCATTTTAATTATAGTGCTCAAAAAGCTTCAACCAGAACTAGCTCCCAAACTTACAAAACTGTTTAAGCGTTGTCTTAAGGAGAATTGCTTCCCAACACCCTGGAAAATCTCATCAGTATGTCCTGTATTCAAAAATTTAGGTGATCGGTCATCTCCCTCTCAGTACAGACCAATCGGTCTCCTATGTGTCATGAGTAAGTTGCTGGAAGCTGTGTTAAATAGAGAAATAGTCAACCACCTCAGCAAAAATAACCTCTTAAGTGAAATGCATTATGGTTTCTGTTCTGCTAGATCTACAGCAGATGTGCTAACAGTTATATATCACAGGATTAGCAAATGTCTTGATGGAGACTTCCTTTCTAGGGCAATTGCTCTTGACATATCAAAAGCTTTTGATAAAGTATGGCATAAAGGTTTACTCCACAAAATTTCCAACTATGGTATAGCTGGAAATATCTTTTTAATTATTAAATCACTTCTCTCGGATAGGTTCATAAGAGTAGTGGTTGATGGGTAGAAATCAGAAGCTCACAGTATTAATGCTAGAGTCCCTCAGGGGTTCAACCTGAGCCCAACTCTCTTCCTGATCTACATTAATGATTTCTAATGTCACATTCTAAGATCATTCATAGACATTTACGCTGATGACACTATCATCTATGACAACACTTCAAAGACTGTAAACGACCAAGTTCTCTCTGATTCTCTCTCCTCTGATCTTGAGCACGTGGTGAAATGGGGAAAGAGGGGTCTGGTTAATTTTAATGCATCTAAAACCAAACTTCTATCTTTACATTATCAGTGTTTTGTATCCCCATGTGGCATCAATTGAAATGGATGGCTCTCACCTTGGGGAGGCTCCATGTTTTGACAAGCTTCTGGGTTTGACCTTTACTCCTGATCTGAAATGGAACACGTACATCAAGTCTGTTGCCAAGGTTGCCGGAAAAATGGTGGTATCATTCTACCACTCCAGTAGATATCTCACTGCTGATGCAATTCTCTACCTGTATAAGTGCCAAGTACGTTCAAGGATGGAGTATTGCTGCCACATCTGGGCAGGAGCTGCTAAAAACAGCCTATCCTGCCTTGACAGAGTACAAAATAGACTGCCTTTTTCTCTTTCTTGCAACCTTTTTCCCTCAGAAGAGACGTTGCAGGCCTGTCTCTGTCTATAGTTTCCCTCTTGCCTGACTTTCACAAAAAATACTCATCTATATATATATAAAAGCGAAAATGTGTGTGTGTATGTATGTATGCTTTTTTTGTATGTCCGCAAAAGGATTTTTTGGTGGCTTCTCGAGGCTGTCACTCATTTTTAAAACTTTTTATATCACGTTGAAATCATAATATCTACGAGTTACGAACAGGGGTCGCCCGTCTATTTAATTTGCCTGACTGTGAGACGTTAAATATTTGACATTTTGGGATCGCCGCATCTTGCTTTCGTTTTTCGGTATAAAAAAAGTGAAACTCGATTCGAATCCCTGGCCCATGGCCAGTGGTCTCTAGAAAGCAATGTAACGTTTGGTCAATGTTGGCTTACCATCGTCATATCAGATGGTTGCTTTCATTTCGAGACGAGACTCTCCCCTAATAAACGGGGGAGCTGTTTTTCCCCAAAGTTAGGTAAAAACAAACAAACCAGGTTATTGACCTCATTAAAAACTGTCCCGCAGAAAATGTTAACTGCTGAATGGCTATTGCTTATGTTGTTGTCGTCGTCATCATCGTCATAACGCTCGCACAAAATGTTAACTCTACGTCTTCTACTTGACATCATAGAGTGCGGCCATCTGTCAATTCTCTTCTTACTAAAATTCAAACATCTTTCAGTAACTCATTCTGGCTGGCCGAGCAGTTAACGTGTTATGTTTTTTTTTCACATTTTATTTTCCAACTTTGCCTCAGGGCTTCGGGTTCGATCCTACCAACTTACCAAAACTTTTTTTTTATTCCCCCGCCTCCCACCCCTGGGTTTCATTTTGATTTAAGAGCACACACACCTCGTAATACCCGGGCAATGCTGGGTACCCTCGCTAGTCTAGCTGAAACCACTGTCAATAATTTCCCCCACTCTTTATCTGTGTCTAAAACTAAACGTAGATTCCATGAACAAAGCTTATTTCTCAGAACTGTACTACTGTGGAACTCTGTTCCATTTTCTTGCTTTCCAATTGACTACAATATGTTTGTCTTCAATCCAACATGAACAAGTTCTTGATGAGCCGTCCCCTTAAGAAATTCAATTTACCAAATATCCACTACTAACGATTACTACGATATTGTCCAGTTGACTACTGTACACTCATTAACCCTTATCCTTGAGTGACCTCCAGGCCTTGATAAGTAGTGATTTCTTTATATAAAAAAATCCTTCTATATTAAATCAAAAATAAAAAAATCCTTCTATATTAAATCAGTTGTTTTTTCCAACCCAGAGTTCTCCTATTTTGGGCAACCAGATGTTTCCCATATTAAGAATGGGCTTGTGTCAAAATTTGGTCTTATGAGGATGCAAGTACCATATTAAAATAATAACGTTATTATTTAAAAGCCCATTCTTAACATGGGGGAGGGGGCATGATTAACTATTCTGTACTTTCATCTAAAAATTTAATGAACTCGACTACTGATAAAAATTAAGTTAACTTCAAAGTCATAACCTAATCCCTCCTCCCAAAAAATAAAGTTTGAGTATCTTACTCACTTTTCAACCCCAAAAATGTTACCAAAGGCAAGATAAGTTACATTTTTACCAGTATATTCTGTACTTTCATATAACTACATATTGAACACAATTACTGTTAAAAATTAATTAAACTTGAAAATGTATAAAAACGGGTAAATTTTTATGCTTCTTCCCAAACAGGCAAAATCTACTTTTTCAACAGCTCCAAAAGATGTTTAAAGAAAGAAGTATAAAAAAATAAATAGTGAGTGATTACTTTTGTATGTAAAATTAATGTAATAGGAGCACCGACTGCATGGCCTGTAAGTGGTCAAAAGAAAATGTTATGTGTTCTGTTTCAAATCCTTCCAAATATAACAATATGATTTTGAAGGCTATAATGAAAATGGGTATCTTAGCCAAACAATTTGTACTTCACCTAACAATTTACGAAACAAAATGTGTCAAAGAAGTGAAAAAACAAACAAACAAAAAAAAACATCTATATAACAAATAAATGTTACCAAAGGCAAGATAAGTTACTACTTCCGGGCATGCACCTGTCAATTTCGTTCTTACTTAAATAAATTCAAACATCTTTCACTAACTCATTCTGGCTGGCCGATTTTATTTTCAAACTTCGCCTCAGGTTCGATCCTATACCCCCCCCTTCCCGGGTTCTTTTTTATGTATACATAAATTTTTAATCTATATATATCTATAAAAGTGAACGTGTCTGTCTGTCTGTCTGTCTGTGTACATTTCCCTACGCAATAACTCTGTCAATTTTTAGTCTATAGACTCGAAATTTGAAATACCGGGTACTGAGATTTGGGAAAATCAATGTGACGGGTGTCAGCCAGAAATTTGGCTGTTAAGGGGTTAAATTTCAAGGATTTTACCTTTAAGAACTCTACCAAACTCCTCCGACAATTTTGGGTCTAGACACTTGAAATTTTAGATATAGGTTCCTTGAACCTGGATCTAACTTAATAAAGTGATTTGAGCCCGAAACTATAAATTTTAAGGGGTCATAATAGGGGTCAAATTAAAAAAAAATTTACTCTTTTTTTTTTTTGCTCAGCATACACCTCCAAACACCCGGGCAACGCCGGGCTGAAATGCTAGTTTATTATATTTTCATTCTTCTTTATCGAGTGAATTTTTTTAAAAAATATCTGAAAAAAGAAAACATTGAATGAAATAGAACAAATTATCGTCAGCTTCCATTACTTACTTACTGGAACAATATAAGCAGAACATAGGCTTCCAATTAAAAAAAATGGTTTTACACTTTGGACTTTACAGGTAAATTTCCAAAAAAACGCTCCTTTTTTTGTTTTAATTTACAATATATTATTTATTGATCTTTTATCTTCAATTTGTGATATACAAAACTGTGGGGAGTAAATTAATTATTAAAATTTTAATAGACATTTCAAAATGGGGGGGGGGGTGAAATAAAAGAAACAAAACTTTTGTCTAAAATATTATATTCAGTTTATTGGAAAGAGCATAAAATTTCACATTGACCCTGAAAATATCATAAAAATTGAACCAATAGAAAAATTTTGATAGATTTTTAAAGTTTAAAAATTGAAAAAAAAAACATCTCTATCAACTGCGCCACAGGCCCCGAAGGGCGATCAAGGGCAAACAACAACTAATAAAGATGAGACTAATAGTCCGAAATAAAAATAAATTAATATATAATGCTCATCTCAAAAATGAATTCCAATTAAGGAATTATATATATATATATATATATATACCAATCGGTACGGACCCGACTATGGAAGATCAGATAAATAAAAACATGGATTTATAAGATCAAAGAATCCAACCTTGATCGCCCTTCGGGGCCCGTGGCGCAGTTGATAGAGACGTTGAATCTCTGCAGTTCCAAATGAACATTGTCTGAAGATGGCGGTTTCAATCCCACCCAAAGCGTACCAGAGGTTAATTGGTCAAAATGTGGTGAGACGACAACAACTACGGATGGCAGTGATGGCTGAGAATGCAGTTAGGAGATTCAAAGTTCCTATCCGTCGCGGTTACCACCTGACGAAGGCCAGAGGAATAGTTGGCCGAAAAGTTGTGAATAAACAAAACCAATAAAAGATAAAAAAAAAAACAACTAATAAAGATGAGAACGTTAGATTCGACATTAAATAACCTGAAAAGGGTTGATATGTCGTAAAACAAAAATAACCAACCAACTTTAATAGTTTATTTTGGAAGTATATTCATAAAGAAAATAAACAACCCACTTATGAGTTTTTTTTATATTTTATTCGAAGTTTTGTGTTAGGGGTGTCAAAGATTTCCCAAAAATTCTGATACACCTAGATTCGCACCACTTATATGTCTCTTCACAAAGCAATATATAATGCTACCAAACCTTATATCTAGTTTCCTTATTCCAATTTTGATCAAAATGCATGACATGATTTTGATTCTAAAAATATCTAAATTTTAACGGATCTTAAGAAATTTAAATTTATGACTCCTACTTGGTGATGACTGGATCAAATTCAATACAAATGTAATATATTTGAATTTTCAAATGGATGTTATGCTCATATTATGCCATGTTAAAATTTACGTAATATAAATAGGACTATCCCTTATTCGTACACAATAAGAACAAACTATACATCGTATAGACTATTAAAGTACCGACAGATACGTTATATTATGAACTGTTCATCGTTCGTACTGGTATGAAATAAGAATGAACTCTTAATCGTATGGACAGTTACGTAATATGAACAGAGTATTTATAGCACGCACAGGCACATAATATAAATGAAGTATTCATCGTTCATTAATATGCGCAATAAGAACTAACTGTTCATACATGATATAAACGGACTATACATCTTAATACGCAGTACAAACATACTATTCATTGTTCAGATGTGCAATAGAACTGAACTGTTAATAGTACTTAAAGATAAGCAATAAGAACGGACTATTCAGCGTACGTACATATACGCAGTGTGAACAGGCTTCGCTCTTGAAACTTTTCCCGTGTTCAAAATATTATTTATATTTGAACTTTGTGAAAAAAGTTAGAAAATCTTCATGAGAGCCGCCATAATAATATCAGCCGTGAAAGAGCAATTTTCTAAGGATCATAACATCGAGTTGTTTTTATGAAGTATAAGAAACAGCTGTTAGGAAAAAGGTTGCCTTCGTTTGTATCAGATTGATCTAATGCAAGGTAGTAGCCAGGTGGTCAGGCGCCCATTGTTACACCTGTGCGATTGCTTCATTCTATTGGATTGGCGCGAAAGTTTATTTGACTAATATAAACAAAAAGAAAAGAAAGGAAGAAAAAGAAGTAGTTCTCTTTAATCTGACAGAAGGATTGAAGGTGGGAACAAGATCGAATTGTTGATCGGAGTTTTTTGCTTCCTTTTGAATCGACTGAATCGATATATATTTTTTCAGCCCTTGAGTTGTATTTACTGACGTGGCAGTGAACAATAACACATGTTTACTTTTTATCTTCGTCATTGTCTTCTTGGTTTGAACAAAATCGCGACCGACAAGCTAAACTTCCTACATCGCCATCTCAGCTCTGTTTCGAATGTAATCAACAACCACTGATTTGTCTAAATAAGTTTTGGTCTTAGAATTCAATAAATAGTTTTGCTGCATTTGCACGGATCTCTGGAATATAGTTCAATTTAACAGGTATGGGTTTCTTGTCTTTTATAAACCATTTCATCCTAAATAATTATTTTAAAATGTTCATCTTCGTAAAAATCATTCAAATTGAATGCCAATGTGAAAAACTTTTGGACTATTTATCAACATAGAATGATTTTAAAACACATTTCAATATCAAATCATTTTCATTAGAAAATTGAAATGCAACAAAAATATCTTCAGTTTATTCAATTCTTATGTAATTGTTAGCACCAAATTTTAAAAGGAAATGTTTTCTGGTGCGAAAAGGAAATTTCATTGGAACTTATTTGCATAAAACATATTTTAATTAAACAGTTACAGTTTAACTCATTTGAAATGCATATTTGTTTAACGATGAAGCGGACAAAATCAATATGTCACATTGGCGCATTTGTTGTCGACTTTTTTCTTCTTTTAGGTTAAATACATTTTCCTGAATTATTGATCTGTCTCTGATGTATAACCTAAATTCACGCCAATCCTCAACGTGGTCAACCGACGGCTGCGAATATTCTCAAGAAAAACAAAAATAACTTTAAACTTTTGTTATCTATGAATTATAGACCACCTTTTTTTGTTGCATGACATCTTAATTACATTTTCGTATCATGTAAGTAGTTCTACTTTAAAACTAATATTTTGTTTTCGCTAGCAAAAAACTGTCAGTCTTAACAAGTTCATATGCAACCTCACGCTGAGTAGTTTTAAATATCAATTTGAATAACGTTATACAATATGTAGAGAAATCATATTTTAAATGGTGATTCGCAATATTTTAGGTTTATCAATTTTTTTTTTAAAACTCTTTTCATCCCAACAAGACATATTGCCACTTGGAGTTAAAGGCTACTATGTCTAAGAGGGACTGTGTGTAGTTGAACAACGAGATGTTTGTTCACAGTATATTTAAAATTCTGCAGGTTATTCATATTATTTGGATTCTTCAAACTACCGTTTTCATCTTGAGGGCCATTTTCACAGTTTTGTTTGATGTAATCTTCGACCTTCTTCAAATGTATCTTGTCAAACTTGGAAATGTTTCTGTTGCACTTGGGAATTTGAAAAGAATTTCGAACGGAACCAATTGTAAAAGTGATGTTCTCCTGAAGGTTGTAGGTTCAATTCTCAGTGTGAGCGACTGAAAAATATAATTGCAAATTACTTAAAAATCTCTATCCAATAATGGCTGATGGAATGAGAGCATGATACCCACGTGAAGTAAATAATGGGGTTTGTTTGAAATTCTGTTCAAATTTCCAAGTTCGACAGAAACATTCCCGAGTTTAACAAGATACACCTGAAAAAGGTCAGAGGTTAGATTGACCAAAACATTGTGAAAAAAACACTCAAGATGAAAACAGTAGTCAGAAGAATTAAAATAATATGAATAATCAATCCTCATTTCAAAAATTCAGAAACGTAATTCTGCAGGTTAGTATAGTCAGATAAGCAAGAAACAGGGAAGGAATTCCAAAATATAGCAGTCTGAGGGAAAGAAACTATTGAGTAGAAGTCATTCCGGCATTTGGGGATCTCAACAGTAAAGGGGCGGATTTTTTTGCTTGTCAAGTTAGTCTGGAGTATGTACGTCGAGGGGGGCATAAGGGCTTCGCATTCATCAGAGCACATTTCAAAAACAGGCACAAGGGTGCAACATTGTGATGATGAGACAGAGGTTGGAACTTGGCTGATAGTGCGGGACATATTAGATTTCTTAGAATTTAGTTTTTGAAGATACAAAATAAATAAAAAGAAACAGTTATAAATAACCAATGCAACCTGTGAAAATCTCACAGAATTAATATATCATTAAAGATAAGGTAGGTGCTATCATCTTATTATATAAATTCTCATTTTCAGCTGATTATTTTATGAAACTTTCTCATGTTCCAAATATTAGCTTTTAAATTTGGTGGTTGAAAGAATTCTTAATGAGCATTTGAATATTTAAGTTGAAATGTTCCTGAAAATCTTGTCGAATGTTGAATTATTTATTACGATGCTTATTCGATGAAAAGTTCCTTTCTATTAAAAGTTTGAATTCTTTGACATGGCAAACGTGGATTTGCATTAGCAGTTGACAACAAACTGTGCATAGTTGGTAGTATTTGGTGAAATCAAATGAGTATTTCCAAGAATTGTTAACATTCTTCCTTTCTATTGGTGAAGTTTAAATGAATTTCGATTCGTTTGGATCAACTTGAAACAAAAACAATAAACACGTGCGACTTGAAAAAGTCGCACCTGTGGGTGAGCGTAAGTTTAGAACGTTAAATTGTTTTCTTTTGTTTGTGGGGGCGAGTAGAGGAATGAGTCAATGTACGAAGTGTCTACTTGTTTACGTTCATTTTGCCAGTCAGTGTGTGCGCGCGCGCGCGTGTGTGTGGGTGTATGAGCTGATCATAATTTGCGTTCCAATCTATTAGTGCTGGGACGATTGATCGGAATCGTAAAAATTGGAACGTTTTGGTGTATCGGAATTGGTACCGCAATCAAAAAAATTTACGTGTACTTTTTATGTAAAAAACGATTCTTTCAATTGTTTATTTTTTTTGTTTGTTTTGTTTAAAACTTAAATTTTTAATTGCTGGTACTAATAAAAATAATTCTAAATATTTATTGATTTTAAACTATCAACAAAATTAAATTCTATATATCACCCCCAAAATATATTTTTACGTTTGTGAAAATATATGCACATATTTATGATAATCTGAAAAAATAATTGAAAAAACACCAAAAAAAAAAAAAAATCTATAATAAATATGTAGAGATTTGTAAGAATCAGAATCTGTAATTGTATTGGAATCGTCCCATCACTACTACCTAGTAGCTGTGTCTGTTACTGTTGCCCTGACTCCTCTGACTGATCCCTTTTATAGAAAAGACATGGACTCCCAAAGCTTGTTGACTTTTAGCAGGTAAATAATTATTAATCATCGGACGTAGTTGTAAGATATGATGTGGTATTAAAACCAATTTTTGTACGAATCTGTCATTTTGAGGTGTCTCTTGTTTGTATTCACATTATTCATTCATAAACACAAGATTGAAATATATTTTAATCGTTTACTCATTTCTCCATTTCGTTTTTGTATATTGATTTCCTCTGATTTTTCTATTGATTTGTATTAAAGCTTAATTGCACAATATGGTCATTGTTAGAGAAGTTAATTTTATTCTCTGTTGGTCACATTTTTTGAAGGCAAGAAAACCACAAAATTGAATCATTAATGCATACAATGAAGCAGATTATTATTATTATTTTTATTTATTTATTTTGAATTCTCACACAAGTCGTCATCATCAGAGAAAACTTACTAACAACAACCGGTGGTGTTCGCTGGAGTCTCCCCAGATTTCCAGTACTCTCGACTACTTTCAATAACTTTGCAAATGAATTGCATTATCGCAATAGTCACTTCCCATTGAATTCTTGCTGAGAATTGCCATTGGTTATCATTGGAATTTGGGTGGCAAGAAACCTTTGCACTCATCTTCTTGTTGTTGTTATCTTTTTCTAATAATAGAACATTGAAAACAAGAAACATTACACAAACAGACGAAAAAAAAGATAAAAAGAAAACAGTGTTAAAGGAATAAAAGCAAAATCCTTTTAATGTAGCCATTTTTTACATGCATCCGCATGTTTAAATAGTTTATGAACAAGTTCAACTTACCCAAATGTATAAAATACAAATTGATATGAAATTGTATGAAAAAAAATTCAACTTACCCAAATATATAAAATACAAATTAATATGAAATTGTTTGAAAGAAGAAAAAATCAACTTAGCCAAATACATAAAATACAAATCAATATGAAAATGTTTGAAAAAAAAAAATCAACTTATCCAAATATATAAAATACAAATCAATACCAAATTGTTTAAAAAAAAAAATAAATCAAACTTACCCAAATACATAAGTTACAAATCGATATGAAATTGTTTAAAAAAAAAATTCCACTAACCCAAATATATAAAATACAAATACATAGAGAAATTGTTTAAAAAAAAATTCAACTGACCCAAATATATAAAATACAAATCGATATGAAATTGTTAAAAAAAAAAAATTCAACTTACCCAAATACATAAAATAAAATACAAATCTATATCAAATTGTTTAAAATAAAGAAATGCTAACTTATCCAGGTACATAAACTACAAAACAATATGAAATTGTTTAAAAAAAGAAATTTCAACTTACACAAATATATAAAAAAATTCATATGAAATTGCTTTAAAAAAATTCAATTAACCCAAATACATAAAACACAAATCAATATCCAATTATTTAAAAAAAAAAGAACTTTAAACTTAACGAAATACGTAAAATACAAATCAACATGAAATTGTTTACAAAAGAAATTTCAACTTATCCAAATATATAAAATACAAATTAATCTGAAATTGTTTAAAAAAAAATTCAACTTACTCAAATAAATTAAATACAAATCAATATGAATTTGTTTTAAATAAAAAAATTTCAACTTACCCAAATACATAAAATAAAAATCAATATGAAATTGTTAAAATAAAAAATTTCAATTTTCCCAAATATATAAAATACAAATCAATATGAAATTATCTATCTATCTATCTATCTATCTATATATATATATATATATATAAAGGTGAAAGTGTCTGTCTGTGTGTCTATCTGTGTACATTTCCCTACGCAACAACTCTGTCAATTTTCAGTCTACAGATTCGAAATTTTATATGCAGGGTACTGAGATTTGGGAAAATATTTGTAATCCGATTTTTGGCCATAAACTTGTTGTTAAGGGGTCAAAGTTCAATGATTTGACCTTTGAGAATTCTAGAAAACTCCTCCGCCAATTTTGGGTAAACAATTGAAATTTTAGATATAGTTTCCTTGGACATGTATCTAACTTAATAACTTGATTTGAGCCCATACACAATAAATGTTAAGTGGTAATAATACGGGTCGTTAAAAAAATCGACCGCTTTTTATTTAAATTTTTTTTTTTTGGCTCAACATACACCTCCAAACACCCGGGAAACTCCGGGCTTAAATGCTAGTTCAAAACAATAACTCACCGGGCTTAAATGCTAGTTCAAAATAATAACTCACCATAATATATAAAATACAAATCTATATGAAATTGTTTAAAATAAAACACTTCAATTCATCCAAATACATAAAATACAAGTCAATATGAAATTGTTTAAAAGAAAAAACTTCAATTCATCCAAATACATGAAATACAAGTCAATATGAAATTGTTTAAAAGAAAAAAATTCAATTCATCCAAATACATGAAATACAAGTCAATATGAAATTGTTTAAAAGAAAAAAATTCAATTCATCCAAATACATGAAATACAAGTCAATATGAAATTGTTTAAAAGAAAAAAATTCAATTCATCCAAATACATGAAATACAAGTCAATATGAAATTGTTTAAAAGAAAAAACTTCAATTCATCCAAATACATGAAATACAAGTCAATATGAAATTGTTTAAAAGAAAAAAATTCAATTCATCCAAATACATGAAATACAAGTCAATATGAAATTGTTTAAAATAAAAAACTTCAATTCATCCAAATACATGAAATACAAGTCAATATGAAATTGTTTAAAAGAAAAAAATTTCAATTCATCCAAATACATGAAATACAAGTCAATATGAAATTGTTTAAAAGAAAAAAATTCAATTCATCCAAATACATAAAATACAAGTCAATATGAAATTGTTTAAAATAAAAATTCAATTCATCCAAATACATAAAATACAAGTCAATATGAAATTGTTTAAAATAAAAAATTTCCATTCATATAAATACATAAAATACAAGTCAATATGAAATTGTTTAAAATAAAAAAATTCAATTCATCCAAATACATAAAATACAAGTCAATATGAAATTGTTTAAAATAAAAAAAATCAATTCATCCAAATACATAAAATACAAGTCAATATGAAATTGTTTAAAATAAAAAATTTCCATTCATCCGAATACATAAAATACAAGTCAATATGAAATTGTTTAAAATAAAAAAATTCCATTCATCCAAATACATAAAATACAATATGAAATTGTTTAAAATAAAAAATTTCAATTCATCCTAATACATAAAATACAAGTCAATATGAAATTGTTTAAAATAAGAAATTCAACTTACCCAAATACATAAAATATGATATGAAATTGTTTAAAATAAAAAATTTCAGTTTTCCCAAGTATATAAAATACAAATCAATATGAAATGATTTAAAATAATTTGTTTAACTTATCCAAATACATGAAATACAAATCAATATGAAATTGTTTAAATAAAAAATTTCAATTTACCCAAATATAAAAAAACACAAATCAAAATAAAATTGTTTTAAAAAATTCTTTAACTTACCGAAATACATAAAGTACAAATCAATATGAAATTGTTTTAAAAAAAAAATTCAACTTCCCAAATACATAAAATATAAATCAATATGAAATTGTTTAAAAGAAATTTTCAACTTACCCAAATACATGCAATACAAATCAATATGAAATTATTTAAAATAAAGACATTTTAACTTACCCAAATACAAAAAGACAAATCAATATGAAATTGTTTAAAAGAAAACATTTTAATTCATCCAACTACATAAAATACGAGTCAATATGAAATTGTTTAAAATAAACAATTCAACTTGAAATACATAAAATATGATATGAAATTGTTTAAAATAAAAAAAATTTCAATTTACCAAAATATAAAAAATAAAAATCAATATGAAATTGTTTAAAATAAAAAATTTCAACTTATCCAAATATATTTTAATCTTATTTAATGAGATAAAATGGATGAATAAAAATGCAATGTTATTATTTATAGAAACGTTTTTCTTTGTTTTCACATTTATATAGTACTCTGATGAAGATGAACAATATTTTCCTTACGAATAATTTAATATATAAGTTGGTTATTTTTTTATAACAATTTCATATGAATGCAAGTTTGTGTGTATGTTTTTTTAAAAAACTCTATGAAACAAAAACAACTGGAATAAAGTGTTGGTTATTAAGTGCACAGTGATGACCTGTCACTGTTTTTTCAAGCATGACTGAAAGTCCCTATTTAACTATTAAGCGATATAATCATGCAATAAAATATAGAAATTTAATCAGAGACATAGAATTTATTGTCAGACAGCTTATCAATATTTTTGCTATCATTCAACATTTTACGTTTGATGAAACATTTTGACAAAATCCCATTAATTTTATTTTATACTAGCAGGCCCACCCGGCGTTGCTCAGGACCGTATAATAAAACAATGAGAAAAATGAAGTTTGAACGTATCTGTTATTCTTAGTAGAGAGGAGTTTTTTATGTCTATATATCATTTGCTATCTCGAGCAAAAGAATATTTTATCTAATCTAGGACGTGAATTACACAAATTATGTATGAAATAATTTTTAACTTCCCTAGGACATGTGATTAACAGCACGAATATTAAATAATTTTACAATTCCTAGGGCGGATAATGTACAACACATATATTAAATAATTTTCTTACCCTCTGACGGGTAATATAAATATATATCCGAAACAATTTTATGTACTCTCGACAGGTATTGTACAATATATGTGAACTAATTTCTCTTCCCACCAAGGCCATCATAATTTAAAGAAAAATGAATTCACTGTTAGAAGATGAATCATTAGAATTTCCAACTAAATACATAAATACATTGTCTTGGTTGGTGATTAGGTAACGCTTGCTTCAACAGAAAATTCATCATTAATGTGTTTCGTTTCCCACCACAACCACCACCGACACTATAACTTTAAGCGAAATTTCCAAATAAATATGTAAATATTATTTCAGCACAGTCCGTATTCGGTATGTCAGTTTCTTATTTAATAGATTGTTAGGTGAAAGTACAGAATAATTTACAAAAATACTTTCCTCTCTCTACGTTAAGAATGGCTTTCTAAATTATAACATTATTATTTCAGCACGGTCTGTATTTCATGTCAGTTTTTTTATTAAATTGTTAGGTGACATATAGAATAGTTAAAAAGATATCCCCATATTAAGAATGGCTTTCTAAAGTAATTTTGAGATCGTAAACTGCTTCAGCCGGTTCTGGGCCTGACTCCATATACCCACTTTGTTTAAAAATATATATGAAATAAAATATTTTTGAGATCATAAACTGCTTCAGCCATTTCCAAGACTTACTCCATATTCCTCTCCCCACCTTTTAAAATATATGCTGTGTCGGTTATTTTGCATTTTTTAAGGAGATAATTCCTGGTAGAAAACTATATTACGCTTAGTTGGCCTTTTGGCTAAAATCAAAGTGTAGTATCTGTTCTGATGCAGCATTTCAGTAAAATCATCTACTGGCCTCCTCTCCATAAACGGAAAAAGTGGTGATAATGCTTGGGAGAATTCACCACTCCCCAACCTCACCTAAAAAAAAAAAAAAGGTTTGGTAATCCCTGGCGGTCTGCAGAGTACTTTTAAAAGCAACATAATCGTGTTTGTCCCCCCCCCACCAACCATCATCAACACATGATGTCACTTCCGGAAAATGACTCAGCAGTTTTTCGAAATACATGATTTGAAAAATACAAACACTTTATAAGGAAATCATTGATTTCCTTAAAAAGTGTTTGTATTTTTTTTTTATATGGGTGCTACACTTAGCACCTTATCTAAATTCATGCTACTCAAAAAATAAATATTTTAAAGTGCAGTTAGTGATTAGGCAACACTTGCTTTACAATAAACTAATCAAGAAATTGGATTGAGAAACGGATACTTAATGTCAACTAATATTAAACAAAAATAGAAATAATACATGTCAGTTTCTTATTTAATAAATTATTAGATGAAAGTACAAAATAGTTTGAATAATACCTTCCCCTCCCTATACTAAGAATGGCTTTCTAAATAATAACGTTATTATTATTATTAAATATGTATGAAATAAAGTAAATATGAGATCGTAAAAAAGATATATAGGTTTGTTTTCATATTTACAAATTTCAAACCGCGAGTAAAATTTACATATGATTTCATTTTTTATTTTTAATACAAAGACATGAAACAATGAGTTGGTGTCATCAGTTAGAATAAAAAAAGAAAAACGAGCGTTTCAGCCTAATAAAAAATTGAAGGAATAAACCAAATGTACGCGCATGCACATACAAAACGAAAATGTTAGCTAATGGTTAATGAACATTTGACGTGTAAATTTGCCGATGTCTGTATGCGATATACATACATGTAAGCAAAGATATTGTTCGCTATAAACCACCCTTGGTGCATGAATATTATTTCCTGAGAATTTCAGTGCTATGTGAGCAGTAGTTTAAGAGTTTACCTGTTAGATATTTACACACACACATACGTCTAAGTATGTCTTCTTTTATGCTACCGATATAAAACTCATCGCATATCACACTTTGTATTTGGTATATTGCATATGTGCGTCTGCAAAAGGCCGTATTGTTGAAGGGGTAATTTGGTAGAGTGCAGAAGTTGTTGGGTGATGTCGTAGGTTTGAATAGGTATTACCTCAGTTTTTATCAAGAGTGTGTAAGTTGGATGTCTAAATGTTTTCTGCAGATGGCTTTGTGGATGAGTGATGTGATTCTATCATTAAAATATTGAAATTTTAGAAAACAGGTGTTAAAGAGTGTGTATTGTAGTTGTCTTTTTTCAGATGTGCAAGTACTTAATCAGAATGGATACCTTAAAAACAGCCTAGGATATTGCCACGTAAAGACACAGCTGTCTGACTTATACATGTTCACTTAGTGCAATCACAAAACTTTTCTTGAGATGCAAACAAAGTACATACCCTCGTGGCTAAAACGTGGGAAAATAGTGGTAAGAACCCCCCTTTTATAAACTCCAGATAAATACTCTGCGTGCATGAGAGATTGTTCCTGATTGAGAAAATCAGAATCGAAGTTGAATGTTTGTTCCAATCAGTGTTTAGTTTAAAATTCAAGCAGATATTTGAAACATCATTAATGGCGGTTGTTGCCGTTTACATTGCTACTACTGTTACACTTTTATGATCGAACTACAAAATTACTTTCGTTGCAAACATTTCTTGTATTTATTAATGAAGAAATGAAACGAAAGCAAACTGAAGTGATTCTGGCAGAATAACGATTAAATTGAATTGACAAAATGTTGAAATAAGAAAACAGTGGCTCAGAAGACAGAATTTATTCTTCTGTCTTCTGAGCCACTGTTTTCTTATTTCAACATTTTGTCAATTCAATTTAATCGTTATTCTGCCAGAATCACTTCAGTTTGCTTTCGTTTCATTTCTTCAATAAAGCTTTATCTTTTCGTTCATTCTTACGATAATGCTGTTACGCTTTGGAACAATTTATTTTGAATATTCGGTAATTGAGAACACATCAAATTAGACGCAAATAAAATAAAAACCCGCAACATGTATCAGTATTTACTTCCTACTATAGACAGATGTGGCGCAAGGTTGGAAGGTGGAGAGAATCAATCAAGTACTTTAAAGGATGAACAATTTGGCCTAATGAAAATTGCTTGGGCAGCCCTATCAGCATTTCCTGATCAAGAAACTTCAGGCAGTAAACAATAAACTTACTCCATCGCAAAGAGGAGTTTATCTAGGGCTAATACCTTAGCCCAACAAATAAGTCAGCCACTGAAATGACCCAGTTCGCGCCAGAATGATTGTTGAGAACAGATCCTCAACTGTTCAGACTTTGAGCAACTGAAGTTAATGTTAGATCTTTAGGTCGTTAAGCCACAATTAGTTTTAGTTTTAGTAACTTTAGTCGGCCGTGAATTTGACTGATTTTCAAATGTAGATTTTCATCGCTGAAGCATAAGTGTTAGTAGAAAGGATAACAAAATTGGGCTTTGTGGCAATTTTTTTTTCTTTTACAACTTATGAAACTACCCACCATTTGAAGTGTTTGTTAAAAAAATTTTCGTATGAAACTCATGAAAAAAATAAACTCTAAAAAACTGATGTCGCTAGAAAGATAAAAAAAAAAAAAAATCCGTGTGTGAAGCTGATTTTATCTATCATGAAATGAACAGGAAAAAAGCCCATGTTTTTATTGATTGCTATCTTTTTTTTTTTTATTGACGATAAGAGAATATTTTTCTTTCTTTTTTTTATTTAGAATTTTTTTTTTAATGCTGGTGGTAGATATAAAATATAATATAAAATATTAACTTGGGATAGGGAAAGGGCTTGCTTATATTTATTATTTTGTTTTTGGAGTCTATTGATTACACTAGAATAAGCATTTGTTGGTAATTCACTCGTGATCCCCCCCCCCCCAACCTCCGAGCTTATGTGATAGCATATCTTTTTACCCTGTAGTGTTGTAAATAAATGAAGACGTAAAAAACCTCTTTTCAAGACTTTATTGAACAAAATTCACAAGGGAGAAAGAACCCAGTCTCTTAAAGAACGCGTGCAAAATCATGTGGCAAGAAACTGAATTTGCATATCTAATATTTTTTTTTAAACAATAAGAACAAAACAATTTGCATTAGCGTTTCCTTTAAATGAAAATATAACAATCTCCCCCACTTGTAAAAGAGATTGTAAATAGTTTTTTGAATTTTTTTTTTTTTTTTTATAAATCCAGTCGCTGGACTGGTCTGCGAATTCTGTTAGATCAGCGTGGAGGTGGTCCTCTGGGAAGGTTGGTTGTCAGGGTTCTGACTATTATAGTCAAATTCATTTTCTGTATTAGGTGTAGTACTAACGGGACTTGTTTCCATCAACTGGGTCGGGTCTGCATTTGCAATGTCGTGTTGAATACTTTTAGTAGGATTTTGAGGTCTACCAGAGCGTGGAAAGCGGGCTAGATGTCTCAGCGCTACTGAATCTGCCCGGCCATCATTATATTATATTCTTGCATGTGTAGGGTTAGCTTCGAAGAGTTTCACTACCTCGACAATCGGGTCATATTTGCTCCTATTACTAAACCATTTTAATAATATCTTCCCTGGGTCACAGAGCCAAACAGGTAAAGCAGTACCAGTAGAAGAGCGCCTTTCAAAGTTGAACATGCGTTCGTGATGAGTTGCATTTGTAGTAGTGCACAGCAGGGAGCGAATAGCATTTAAAACATCTTGTAGAACATCCTGCCAAGCGCTAAGGGGTAATTGTCTAGATTCTAGAGCTAATAACAAGATGTTCCAAATAATGCCGTTGCAAAGCTTGCATTGACTGTTGCGTCTTGGGTTGTATGCAGTAGTGTTGCTGGATCCAATTCCAAGTCGCATCAAAAAAGTTTTGAATTCTTCCGACATAAGCGAAGTTCCTTAATCAGAATGGATAAAGAAGGGAAGTCCAAATATGGAGAAAATATTTGTCAGGCACTGGATTGCGGTTTGAGAAGAACAATCACGACAAGAAAAAAGCAAAAGGAAATCGACTGTATTCATCAACGACAGTAAATATGTAACGATATTCCGTCGCAGATACTGGGACAGGTCCTTTGTAGTCTATGGAGAGGCGCTGAAAGGTAGCAGTAGAACGAATCAGTGTATTATTAGTAGAATCGAAGAATTGAGGTTTTATTTTGGCACAAGTCGTACATTCAGATATGGCAAAAGCACTGCACTCCAGGATGTATTAATGAATAGTGTAGTAACTTTAGTTCCTCAAAGGAAGAAGCAGCAGCACCACATACTCTCGATAATGCATTGGCAACAATGTTTTCACTTCCGGGACAGTGTTTTATGTCGTATGACAATGGAAGAAGTTCCATTTTCAACCGTATAATTTTATCATTTTTAATTTTTCCTCGGTTAGCTGGTTTAAACATAAAAGATATGGTTTGCTGGTTTGTTACAATAGTAAAGTGCTTCCCAGCAAGGAGATCCCTCCATTTTTGGACGCACTATGGCATAAGTCTCTTTCTCGACTATGTGAAGTTGTATTTCAGATGGGTTTAGCGATCGAGAAAAAAAATGCTCAGCCTATAAGAGAGTGCCCCCGATAGTGTTTTTCTGAGGCATCGGTTTCAATAGTAAATGGTAATTCATCATCAATAACTTTTAAAGACGATTCAGCAACGTCTTTAGTTTTTCAAAGGAATTGATAACTATAGGAGGCATCGGAAATTGTTTATTTTCGACCAATGGACAAATTTTATATGAATACTTAGGTGTCCATTTTGCATAGTACAAAAATATTCCAAGACACCTATTTTTTTTTAACAAATCTGAACCGGAAGGAGGAGGCATTTGCAAAAGAGGTTTCAAACGCTCAGGATCTGGTTGCACAATCCCGTTACAAATTTGGTACCCAAGCAAATTGATGGGATGAAGTGAAAACCTTGATTTTTCATGGTTTATTTCGAGGTTTTATGTCGAGGCAGCTTGTAAAAAACACTCTAAATTAACTTCATGTTCCTCCTGAGTTTTACTGCAAATAGTAATATCATTTATATATGAAAAAGTTCTAGATAATTTGTTGTCAGAAATGAAAGAATTCATAAACCGTTGAAAAGCAGAAACCCCATTAGTGACACCCATGGGTGTTCGTTTGAATTGGTACAAACGATTTCCAGCTTGAAAGGCCGTGTAGGGCCGATCTTCGGGACAAACTTCGATCTGGTAGTACGTTTTTGATAAGTCAATTGTACTAAATATACGATATTGGGCTATTTGGTTCACAAGATCCTCAATCCGAGGCAAAGGGTATGCATCAAGTAAGGTGAAATGGTTAATAGTTTGGGAGAAATCAACTACCAATCGTTTCTTTTTATTGGGCGACAAAGTCACAATCTGAGCATGCCATGGCGAATAACTTGTTTCAATTACATCATCCTCAAGCAGTTGTAGAATTTCCTTTTCAATGAATCCAGCATCCTCTGCACGGTAATTTCAGGATTTAGTAGCAATAGGTTTGCAATCAGGGGTCAAGTTTCGAAGCAATTTCACAAGAGCACAGCTGATCTTGGTTAGGGCGCAGATTTTTAGAATATCCTGAGGTCCACCAAAAGGAATAGTGATATCCTGATGTAGTTTTAAAAAAAGCACTCTGAGTATAATATCCATACAGGAATCAGGAAGCACTGTAAAGTCAATTTCTTTATACTCGCAACCATTAAAGGAAATGTTCTCCGTGCAATATTCAGATAGTTTGAGGAAACAGCGGATGATGCCATGGAAATTACAGAATTACGTTTTGAAGTAGACAGATTCATTGTTTTAACAATACAAGCACTGTTAAAGTTATCAGAACTGCCGGTGTCTATGAGGGCAGTTAATTTTTTTCCTTTTAATTCAACAATTTTAGTAATGGGAGGGCACCTATCACCACCTTTAGCATGGGTTACCATAATAGCAGAAGTAGAATGTGAAGGTGTCAGCATAGTAGAACAGCAAACTTTGGAGACATGATCGAGTTTACCACAGTTTCGACATACCTTATAGCGGGCAGAACAATGACGGCGATCATCCTTAAAGTGACGTCTCCCTCCACAGTTGTAACACTTGCCATGAACAGGAAGGACAGCAGAAAATTGTACGGAGTGACACTCCAAACGAGAACCAGTAGAATCAGAAATGTTAGTAATAGTAGTGACCTCCTCGGCAGGATCAGTAGACACATTGTTAGTTCTAATAGTAGTAATAGCAGCGGCTGCTCCAATCGGGGGAATGGTATGATTCAGCATGAAAGTGAGATTATTCGAAAGCTCTAGCACATTGAGTAACCTCTTTGAGAGTTAGCGTATCAGTTTCAAATAGTCTAGCAGCACGTATTACTGAGGACCGGAGACCACGTATAAATGCATCACGGATTTATCCCTGTAAGTAATAGCAGTAACGTCTTTAAAGTAACAGTCAGTGGCAAGACAGACTCATTTTCTTGTTGCAGACGCGTAGAAAGCAGATGTCTAGCATGAATAACACTTGGAGACTTGTCGTAAACACGTTTAAGTAATTCAGCTGTGTGTTCAAATCCTGAACAACCCTCGATGACGTCAGCAACGGTGGGACCAATGTTTAAATAAAGAATTTAGAGTTTATCTGGGTTTAACGAAGCAATAATTGATAAATAGTAATTAAAGTTACGATAACACAATCTCCAAAGCTTGTTAGCATGAGGGTCTGCCGAGGATACATCAAATTTGTCCAGACGAATGATCGCCATGAGGGAAATAAATTTTGTTCAATAAATTGTAGTGTTGTAAATAAATGAAGATGTAAAACAAAACCTCTTTCCAAGGTTTTATTGAACAAAATTCACAGCAAATAAAGCAAGAGAGAAAGAACTCAGTCTTTTAAAGAAAAAGGAACGCAAAATCATGTGGTAAGAAACTGAATTTGCATATCTAATATATACTTTTTTTAAACAGCAAGAACAAAACAATTTGCATTAGTTTTCCTTTAAATGAAAATATAGCACCACCTTACACTATAAATTTTGAAACCGAAATTTTATACCACATAAGATTTTATAGAATTTGTTTACTTCCATTTTTGTTGTTGATAAAGTATTTCTGGTGCTAAAAGTTCGAAACTACACACTTACGCGTTTTACACAATCGGATTTAGTGTGACCTCGACCTACTTATGGTAAAAAAGAAATCAAGTATTCATTCCCTTGCAGCTACTAGGAATCAAATTGATACATGGGGAATGTTAAATAAATAGGTTTTATTTTAATTTTTACTGGTCGTTGTTTCGAAAACAACACTGAAAAAAGGCAAAACAGTCAACTTTCTTTACTGCTTTCTTTTCACTTTCTTTCTATTATATTGAACTAGTTGCCAAAGAAATAGAGAGAAAGATAGGGAGAGAGACTGAAACAAAAATGATAGACGCCATATAAAATAAGAGAAGGCGGGCAAAACTGTGATGAAATGCCTTAAAAATTGGTACAAACCTCTTCTTTCAGTAGTCCATAGTGTCCGGTGCAAACAAAAAGAATGAAGAAAAGAAAAAACAGCTGCTTTTTTATATGCGGTCGATCTTGTCACCTCATATGCAAATGAGATGCTTCTGGTCTAAATATAAAAAAGCGTTATTTTTCGGAGACTGTGCTGATTTGGAGTTTGATGTTGGAGATACAAATTTTGACAGCAGTGTGTCGCAACTAAACCCCGGAAATTGTTAGTTAGAAGTACGGTATTGATCATTTAACCTAAAAAACAATAGCGATAGAGTGAGAATGACAAACAGGAATTTAGTAAGAGATGGGTTACTTAGTGAATTAATTACAAAGAGGAATTAAAATGAAGTTGCTTTCAACCACAATCCAATCCACAAAATCACAATTCATTTTCTATTTTCCTTTTTATTTATTGGTTCAATTGATTTGTATTTAAATTTATTTGAAAACATTGAATATGGTCAGTATTTGAAGAACTTGCCCTCTCTTGATTCAATGGAAGCGTGACACATTTTTTATTGTTTAGATTTCATTGAATCTATAAAATTGTAGTTCCTGTTTGTTCACAAACTTTTAGGTTTTTGAAACGACATTAACCAGAGTAATTGGATAACGAGTACAATAGTATGGTTCGCATTTGTTCTTGACATTATAAGAAAATAACTTTCACGTTATTATATCTATAACATGGACATTATAGTAATAAAAAAATAAGAATATAAAAACCAAACATTTTTCACTATTCACCTATAAGATCCAGTGTGAATACACCTGAAGATTATCGGAGGTTACATCGGTCGAAACGTTGTGAAAAAAACAACCAAGATGAGAATAATAGTTCAAATAATACAAAAAATAAGAATATAAATATTATTAAAAGTTTAGAGCTTGAAGCAGGGATGAACATGGGTTTTTATTGATTTCCTTTTCCATTCGATTTCATCTGAACTACCATTTTATCTGAAAACTACTTTAATTTTTAGTGTTATAATTATTTTTATTAACAAGAATCTATCATGTAAGTGTAGATTTTGCGAATGATCAGCCTATTTTCACGATTTATTGTTGAAATATGCTGCACTGGGAAGATGGTATCATGACCACATAACAAGTACTACATTACATACGCTGAATTGAGCATAGAAAGTCACTTTGAAATATTATAATGAACTGAATTGAACATTAGAAGATGTTATAGAAGTACGATTAATAGAACTAGAAGTATAGTTTCGGCTTCAGGCAGATAGATACAAAATCTGCATTGTTAATAGATGCATTGGTTTTATGCTTTAATGTTACCGATTGGCATCTTTATATTTTCCAATTCCACACGAACAACAAAAAGAAGCTAAATTCAAGTTTTGTTTTATAATGCTGTATAGTCATTCAAAACACATTATGAAACAAAAAGTACTATCACTTGAATTTAGTTCCTTTTTGCTATTCTTTAACTCTCACATTTTCCCTTTCGAAAGTAATTATAATAAAGTAATTATAATAAAATTATTACAATAAAGTAAATATCTTCCATCGAACAGAACAAAGGCATTTTTTACTGGAAATAAAATTCATTATTCCAAAAGAGGGAACAAAAAAATAAAATCTGATAGCCTGACGCATAGAAAATATGTTTTTTTTAATTAGCAGCAAAAAAGTGAAACAAACACGAAAGTATACATTTGTTAATAAAGTTTTTATTACACCATGTTCTTGAAAAACACAACAAATCTTGAGAGTCATGCCAATATCTGTTTCACTTTAAATATTGCCGATTGATGCAATTTCAAATAGGCACCATCTTAACTAGGAGAGCTTAGGGAAATTAAAATACTCAGGAGTAGAAGACATGCCGTAACTGAATAGCTCAGTTGTTAGCTAGTCAGACTGAAGATTTAAAGATCCCGGTTTCAAACTTGGATCTCAGCATACACTTATAATTTTAATTATCTTTAAAATTATTAGCATATTCTGATGTCATTATAATTTAAAACTAATTTGGTTCATTTAATTTAATAATCGATCTGCACTATAATTATCACATTTAAATTTCAAAATAACATTTAAAAAACAGAAAAATACGATTTAAGGAGAAGTAAAAAAAAATGCAAGCAAAATGAAAACAAAACAAAACAATAGAGAGAGAGAGAGAGAGAGAGAGAGAGAGAGAGAGAGAGAGAGAGAGAGAGAGAGAGAGAGAGAGAGAGAGAGAGAGAGAGAGAGAGAGAGAGAATATTTTTTCTAGGTTCTGTGCCCGGATAACATTGGTTAAAAATAACTAGTATATATATATTTCTTCTCTCTTTATGCACCCCATTCAATGATTAAAACTACTTTATACTATCCATTACTAGAAATAGTTTTTTGTCAGCTGTACATTTTAAAGCCAATTAATCATTGCTTCAAATCGTTCAGTTCAAAAAATCACCAGCGAAATATTTGAAAATATCCAATATTTCAAGTGTATGCCACGTGAATTGTTATTTTTAAATTTCGCATATTTTTATTTTTGTTTATCTAACTTCATCCTATTACTGGGACAAAACAACTTCCATATATGATATTTACACGATAATAAGTAGATTAAGCATTGAAGATTTTGATAAAAATTACAAAGATTGTCTTTTTGGAATGCCCTCCTTTTAATTAGAAAAACAGAAAAAAAAATCCATCTGCAAATTTAGTCTTCTTTGCTAACAATGTATACCTAACCATAATTTTGTAGTTCGGAGGACTCATTGATTTTTAAAATTTATTTATAATATTTTAACATATTTTTCCATAATAAAATTATTATTCACTTATTGAGCTAAACATATTGGAATTTTGTTTATCATATATTTTTTCAATGAAGTGTAGATTTGCAGATTTTACAATATTTTCTTTAAATGATAAAACAAGAAAGCAGTTACAAATGTAAACATATACATTTAGATGCATTTTTTTAATGATGCTGTGAAACCCTAGTTTTAAATTTTGAAATATTAAAATAAACATATCTATTTCAAATATTGCATTTAAAATAAAATGCAATTCACAGTATGTTTGTGAATAATAAAAAACATTTCTTTTATTAAATTAAATGTTAATTTTACTTTTGTTGAAATTTTACAAATGAGTAACAGTTGTAAACTTGGATTAATCTGTCCACAATGTACAATTTTTTCAACTGTCACATGAACATTATTTATTTTATTATTTATAACTCTGTGCACACAATCTTATCATACATGTGTCATATGTAGAGGTATCTATTATATAAAAAGCAGTTGTTCATGTATGTGTCTGTCTGTTAACCTGCAACTCAGAATTTACCAAAGATGCATCCACAAAGCTTTTTATATTCTATTTCAGCATCATCTCAGAAAGGTTTGGATAAACAATACTTATAATAATATTCATTCATTTGAAATCAAGAATTAAATTCATGACTAGCGTTTAAAATTTAACATGTTTTTTGTTTAGAAGAAATTAATTTCTTTTATTATTACTCAAAATCATCAAAAAGACATGAAAACGCTCGTTGCTAAGACAGTCACCAAAGTTTATGTATAAGAGTATAAGAGAGAGAGAGAGAGAGAGAGAGAGAGAGAGAGAGAGAGAGAGAGAGAGAGAGAGAGAGAGAGAGAGATTTAATTGACTCCTCACGAGAACTGTATGTGATCAGAAAGGCATTCAGGACTTGTAACAAATTGTCTTTGCAGAAAGAGCGCTCTAAAAAGGAACAAAAGTACCTCATATGGACAATTTTTATAGTCACTGTGTAGTGCTCAATATGAAAAAATAGGATTTGCAATTTTAAAATGTATTTACTTGCCATTCCAGGAAGCCAAAATGAGTTACAAGGAAAATCCAGCTTCCAGAAAGAAGGCACTATCCATTTGCCCAGAGAGTCAGAGTTGCTCGACTGTATATAGTAAATGTTTGAAGTCGTACTAAAAAAAAAAAAAAAAAAAAAAGCGAATATTGATAAAAAGAAATTTGAAACTTTCAAATCGATAGTTCATTCATTCGAAAGTCTCAAATTTCTTTGTATGGCAAATGCTTTAAAAGAAATTTTTTAGTCATACCAAGAAATTTGAAACTTACAATCGAATTTCTTTAATAATAATCATCAAATAATTTTTTTTATGGAAATCGTTCCAGACAAGGCCTGAAGCCACTTAAGGAGCTTACCCCCCCCCCAACAAATTCAAAGTCAAAACCTAGCCAACACTAATTAGTTTTATGTGAATAGATTCTGACTCCCCCGCCCCAAAACAGCAATATTTTCCCCTTGGTCAGAAACATCGCTTATGGAATATGAGGACTAAATGATCAAATAAGGAAAGCAAGAATTACGACATTGTTGAAAATAAACATAAGGTCCATTTTCTACTCTCCAGATTTATGTAAAATAATCCAGCATTTAATAATCCAGCATTGAATACTGGATTATTAAATGCATGGTACATGTAACGTTAATATCGGTTCAGTCTTCCTTCAAGATAAACTGTTGATATATGTTCTTTGGTTTTCTTTACATTACTGAAAAATAAAATAAGCTATAAGAGTTCACCAAAATACATTAAAAAGAAAAGAAAGAACCATAAAAAACAAAAAAAAAATGGCTAAATATAATTTTTAAAGTCCATAGTGCTTCAGAGAAGGCCAAACTAACCAAATTTGAGTTTTAAAATGTCAACCTGGCAATACTGCAGTTTAGTATACAATAATAAGTGAACTTGGACACATTGTGTTGGCTGACGAACTAGAGTATACACTTTGTAAACATGGCACAACACTTTTCAGCAAAAGAACTTCATTTAAACGCATCATATGAAAACATTAGCATTAAAATATCTAATATTTGTTTATCTGTCCGGCGATTTAATTGAAAATAAACTTCAAATAAAAAGTTTTTAGTATAAAAGTTTGTTAAAAATCCAATGTCAATGCTGATATTTATAGCTGAATGTAGTTGAGATTGAGTGAACCTAATTAAAGACCGAGAGGGAGGGTGTCATTTTAGTAAGTCCTATAAAATCAGTGTCGTTTTGCAAAAATCCACAGGCATCATGGTTTCTTTCAGTATTGTCCGAAAATCAATTTTAGAAAAGTTTCTAGAATAACTTCGTAGTGTTCAGTATGAAATATAAAATTTAAATTTTTAAATGTAAATTAATATTAGCAATAAAAATAAAAAGCTAGTAATATTTTATATTCCAACTTTTACATTTTAATGGACCATCTGCTTAGAAATAGCTTACTCTTACATGTGGTCGATATTTGCATGTTATATCAATAATGAATTACACACACCTGTGTCGAAAAGGAGATCAAAATAAAGAAGAAACAGTTAGATTTAATAAGGTATACATTTATTCACATTTCAATAATTTGTCGAAGAAGAACATAAAATGAATTATTGTACATGTAATACGTAAATAGTCGACAAAGAACGAGATTCAAATATGAATACAAAGGATATATGAGTTCTTAGTACTATGGAAAAGTAAACATCATGCTAGGATCGTAGATAAACTATGTGCAAATTCATTAAATTCATTAAAAAATTTCATTAAATAATATATAAATGTTACTTGACGGACACATGGATTTTAAGAGCTAAACCAACATGGATAGCTGTTTGGACACGTTTGAACGTTGAAAAAAATTCTTGTGACTTTTCCACGTAGAACAAAATTTCAGTAGACAATTTTGAAACACAATATTAAAAAAGTATCAAAAAGTTTTTATTTTACTTTTTCAATATGAATTTTACATTTTTAATATCTTTAGACGTTTTTCTTAGTTAGTTAGAAAGATGTTTGGCTTCTTTTTTCTTTTTAACCCTTTACCACCAAATTGTACTTTCAAATCGCCTTTCAAAAAAAAACAAAAAAAAAAAACATCTGTACAGGAAATATTTCTTACACTCATAGCTGGTCATCTAAGTACAGGTCTATGCATGGTTCAACAAGTGAATGAGGGGTTTATTTATGTTCGTACGTCAGTTGCAAGCTAACTTCTGTCACGTGTGGGTTTCATGATTAAAACAATTATTTATTGCACAAAAAATATGACGGTAAATGGTTAAACATGTTTAAATTTCTGTTTGGGTTTGAGCACTATGTATACCTGTAAATTGTTAAGTACTAAATTGAACAATATCTAAAAAAATCAAATCAAAACTCCAACTAGAATGGCAACAACAAAAAAGACAGAAAAACTACTGGAACAACAAAAAATCGAAGAAAAACAACAAAAATTGGAACTATAAACGAAGAAATATTTCAAAAACTTCTACTGAAGCAACAGTAACAACAAAAAAAGAACGAAAGTTTAAAGAATTACTATTGCTCTGAAAATTAGGAACCACAAAACGTAACAAATTCGTAAACTGTATTTTATTCCTCCAAACTAGCGACTTGACTTTTGTTGAAGCTGTTAAACTTCTAATAACAGAATTATTTAGCTTTAAAACTTCCCTGCTCCACCAAAAGGTGGAAATGTTTGAACACTACTCGACTTTTGCATTAATTGTTAATGAATTTGCAAAACTTATTGCAGTTAACTTTAAATGTCTAATAATCGTGCAAGGACTTGTATCTGTAAAAGACTCAGAAATCATATGTAGAGTCCTAACCAAGTTAGAATGAAAACCAAATTTAACGTTACAATACATAACCAAAGACTGGCAAACATTTATAAGTATTAAACAAGATTCTAAAGATATTGAAACTTGGGCATTGCTCACATGAGAAAAATACGCCAGAAACAACATTTCCTTTTAAAAATATCAAACCAAAAACAGAGATTGTTTTCATTCTTCTACAAAAACAAAAGAGAAAGAAAAGTCTGTTTGGAAAGATCCGCGCGTTGTATCTCAGATGTTGTATTTTGAAATGTTGGAACAGTCCGTAGGCAATGCGAGAATAACATCAAGGCTGTGAGTTCCATATAGAAACGTTGATTTAATTTGAATAAAATAAAAACTTTCTCCAACTTTACAACATGGCAAGAAAGAAGAAAAGAAAAAAAAAAAGAAAGAAAACAGCATACTGAGGATGGAGTTTTTTTTGATAAGGCTATAAATATTAATTTTGTTTGTTCCATTCCGTTCTCATTTGCAATCTTTATTATTTTCTTAATCGTTCATTAATTGCACGGAATCTATGTTTTTATATATTTCTGTGGTGATGAGTTTACTAGTTAGCCAATCAGATTATTTGTTATTCACATACCCATTTATCGCAGCAAATGGTCATGCGTTTATCAGGTAGAAGATCCCTTGATCTCTATTGGTCCCTTTCTTTGTTCGTTTTTGGAAGGGATAGACCCCTCTTTTCTTCAAAGTAGAAAGTAATTTAGTTTTAATCTGAATGTGTTCGCTTATTAGTTTATAGTAGTTTATCTTTTGTTTGTTTATTTATTATTATTATTATTATTATTATTATTATTCACTCACTAGGAGTTTTCACACAAATTAACATAAAAAATTTCTCTTTAAGAAGAACCTGTGGTGTTCTCTAGAGTCAGAGTGAAAACATGTCTCCCCAGATTTGCAGTATTTATTACCTATCAGTATTTATCAAGCAAGGTAAAATTTATTTTGTGTATACATTCGTTTGCTATTTCACTTCTTCAGTTTAATATATTTGCTATTTCACTTCTACAGTTTAATATATTTTGGGGTTCTTTAAAATTTAGGATAGTTAATTTCTTATTCAAACATAATCTACACAGGTCGTCTAAATGATTTATGCTGACTTGCCATACTATTTTCCAATCGACTATCGATGAAAAAGCTCTTTTCACTCATCAATGGATACAGTTTCTTTTTAGCCACTTTTGTCCAGGATGAAAACTTTGTCAGTGTGTGAAAGCACACGGTAAGAAGGTGAAGTGGGAGGAGATTTCATGACGTTCTTTCTCAGGAAAACATATGCCCATACGTGTGATACACATTGACCAATTAGCTGGTGGGACACATAAATTCATCTGTCCCCTAATAAATTTTTTTGGCTCCTTTTGAGAACTACAGTCAATCAGCAGAGAGAACTTAACCTGCCAGCAATACATCTCTCTCTCTCTCTCTCTCTCTCTCTCTCTCTCTCTCGCTATTATCCATCGGATGCAACAACTCATCAATTCTCACTGTAAAAGCTGACACCGACGACAGAAAATCCTGTTTGCTTGTTATTTTTTTTTTACGAATTGCCCATCCATATTTCTCCAAAATAATCGTTAGTACAAATAATCCTATATATATATATATATATATATATATATATATATATATATATATATATATATATATATATCCCCACACATAAATCAGAACCGACACATTAAAACACACACACACACACACACACACACACACACAACACCCCTGTCTCTAATACAACACATTGAATAATACCAACCCTACTTTACCTCGAAACCAACAACACTAGGAAACACCTAGAACCATAGTGTAGTATCTGTTCCAACACCTCGCCCCCCAGTCAGTGGAGGAGAAATCCTTCATGACTGAGATAACTATCATCCTTCCTCCCATACCAATACCCCTCCAAGTGTCCCCTCCCCTCTGGGGAACGAGACGTTCCCCACACTAGGAACCGATCCTGGATCTGGCCATACCCACATGGGGAGACAAATAAATAGAAACATTAAAAAAATCCCCTTCGTATATTTATAAATACACGTCTTTATCTAAACAAACATAATATTAAGAATGCCCGAACAGTCTAAGACTGAAACGAAAAATCGCAATACTAAAATCTCAGAATCCAAAAAATAAATATCAAAATTGAATGAAAACACCCCTACCCTTATTTCAGAGGAGCTGCCCCCCCTTCACACACACACACACACACACACACACACACACACACACACACACACACACACACACACACATTAGTAACGACCTTAGATCACAGTTGCCTTCTTAGGGAAGCAAATAACTTTATATTACTATAAAACAGAACACACATTCTTCAAACCAATACAAGAAAACACACCCACCCTACGCTATGCACCCAGTTGACCAATGGGCCCCTTACCTCCACTCAAGTAAGAATAAAAAAGGAAAAATGAGAAAAAAACAAAGAAAGATAAATAGAAACACAAGCAGAGAGAGAGAGAGAGAGAGAGAGAGAGAGAGAGAGAGAGAGAGAGAGAGAGAGAGAGAGAGAGAGAAACATAAGACAGCAGTGACCACAGTCCACCCCAACGAACCAGTAATAAAAATTGAACATACGAATGAAAAGTAGAATCATTCACACATGTTTCCACCGCTCGGAACATTTCAAATTAACTACGGAAATGTTCTTTTACATTTTAAACACATCTTGAGTATATTCTAAATATCTTACATTTTAAATACTTTCTGAAGAGGACGCTTCACAAACCGTCTGGAACGCGATAAAAACGTTTTCAGTGATTTAAAAAACATTATTACAATGATCTACACATAATTTTCAATGAAAAACCAAAACACGGAATAATAAAATAATGTTAAAGAATAAACATTGTTGGTGACCCTCCCCCTACATCTTTCTCCCGTTGGAACTTCTTAACCCATTATATATATATATATATATATATATATATATATATATATATATATATATATAGGTACGGGCAATTTAATGGCTGATTCGGTAGGGGACATGGAACGCCGGCTAATCATAATATTTTTAAAAATTTTCGATTAGGTTTTTTTTTTTATTGTGTTTGAAAGATTATAGTTTAAAGTTAATTTCTCTAAGAAAAAAAAAGTGTTTGAAATATAAAAAAAATACATGGAATAATATTATCTCAAATCTGCAAAACCCTACATTTCACATAACAATTCATTATGGCAAAGATCGTGTTTCTGGTAAGAAAAATATAAGTTTTCTGGAATTATTTCCAGGTTAAGTATTAAGTTAAAGTCTAAAGATAATGAATTAATACAATAAATGTACTTAACTTTTGCTAAAAAACGTAACAATTATCCAAAAATGTGACACTGGTAGAGACGAGACTTGTTTATCGCGTTAAAAAAAACAAAAAACAAAAAAAACTATAGCGGCAAAATTCAAATATGTATGGAAGGACAAATTAGACATAATTATTTCTTTATTTAACATTATTCCGGCATACAGACTTACATTTTTTCTTTTTTTTTATTGTCGCAAACCTCTGCCTCTTCATTTAAAAATGCATAAAAGTTAATTAAATTCATTAATTATACTACTGACAATTTATTAATTGAAAAAAAAAATGTTAGCACCATTATTTATTAATATTAATACAGAATTAAAATTGGTTAAGAAAATTCATAATTATTGAAAAAAATTACACGCTAAAAAAATACAAACTTACGTTTAAGTTTATCAGAATTTTTACATGAAATTTAAATTTGATAAACACAAACAGGCGGGTAGTTGAAGAGGGTGGACAAAACAGACTGGTTTTCTTTTCATGTCTGTTCATCCGTATTTACCGACATGGAACGTTCGTATAACTTTTACCATTTTTTAATTAAATTATTTTTCTATGTTCTGTTTTTCAATTTAATTTTTTTACTTTTTTTTCCAAGATTATATGAACATTATCTTACGTTGATGATTATGCGTGCAATGAAAATATTAGAATCTTACATATAAAGATTACGTTAAAAATGTAAGCATAAAAAAAATGTATAAATAATTTTTACAATTATAAATTCCATTGTGTGAAAATATTGAATAACCAATGCTTAATTCAATGATAATAGTGGTAGTTGGAGAAATTAATTTATCTTCGAGTTATATTGATTTCGTTAATACCGATTTTTTCTTAATGTTCCTGTAAAAACTATTTTTTTTTTTATTGTTACCAATTATGATGCTTTATTTTCATAAATAAAAGCAAAAATGAATTCATGCGTTTTTTTTATTTACTACTGAAAACCATAACTTTAGTAAAGGTATTTTTGTTTAAACAAAATAATACATTTCTATTAAGATTTAAATAAAAATAATGTGTTCATTAATGTATCACGTGATCATTATTTGATAAATACTGAAAATGTCATATATATATATATATATATATATATATATATATATATATATATATATATATATATATATATATATATAGTACTTTTACAGTTTAATCAAGACATTAAAAAATGACAATATCGAAAAAAGTTTATGGAATGAAGTTCTCCGAAAAAAAAATTCACTTAATTTCATCAAGTAGTTTTTGTTTTACAGCGAAAAAACAATTTGTTATGATACCGAGAAAAGGGTTCGATATTTAGGAAGAAAAGTTAGTATTAAAGATGGGGCAGGAGTGCTGTACTGCTGTCATAAAAACGCGTTTTTACGCTGTAAAAAAAAAAAACAAAAAACAAAAAAAAAAAACTACTCGATCAAATTAAGTGAAATTTTTTTTCGGAGATCTTCAATTCAAAACAGATACGTACAATATAACCCCCTTTTTGTTTTTCTTTTTTCGATATTTTCATTTTTTTTAATGGCTTGATTAAACTGTACAAGTACCATATATGTGTGTGTGTGTGTGTAATTTATTTCCACAATCAAACAACGCCGCAGCTCACACAAACCATAAAAGTCACACACATACACACGCTCATACACACGTATGCATATATGCATATGTGTGTATATAAAGATGAAATGTATGCGTAAGAATAAGATATGTCATAATCATGAAAAATGCGTAAGAATAAGATATGTCATAATCATGAAAAATGCGTAAGAATAAGATATGTCATAATCATGAAAAATGCGTAAGAATAAGATATGTCATAATCATGAAAAATGCGTAAGAATAAGATATGTCATAATCATGAAAAATGCGTAAGAATAAGATATGTCATAATCATGAAAAATGCGTAAGAATAAGATATGTCATAATCATGAAAAATGCGTAAGAATAAGATATGTCATAATCATGAAAAATGCGTAAGAATAAGATATGTCATAATCATGAAAAATGCGTAAGAATAAGATATGTCATAATCATGAAAAATGCGTAAGAATAAGATATGTCATAATCATGAAAAATGCGTAAGAATAAGATATGTCATAATCATGAAAAATGCGTAAGAATAAGATATGTCATAATCATGAAAAATGCGTAAGAATAAGATATGTCATAATCATGAAAAATGCGTAAGAATAAGATATGTCATAATCATGAAAAATGCGTAAGAATAAGATATGTCATAATCATGAAAAATGCGTAAGAATAAGATATGTCATAATCATGAAAAATGCGTAAGAATAAGATATGTCATAATCATGAAAAATGCGTAAGAATAAGATATGTCATAATCATGAAAAATGCGTAAGAATAAGATATGTCATAATCATGAAAAATGCACACAAATTGATATCATGAAATGAAGATCTGTATAAATCATCCTCGCTAAAAGATGACGCATTCACGTCTTCGCATTCCACACACAGGCGGCAATAATTACTCACCGAAATTCAACAGCTTAACTGCACAGCAGCAACCTATCATTTTATATAGTAAATATTCTGTTGAAGATCAATGTTTTGAGCAGCAAATGAGTTCTTTCTGTTACTTCCGAAGCTGCAAAAACCCGAATTCATCCGCTGTGCGTTTGATGTGAAAGAGTAGTTATTTCAATACAATTTCAGTGGATTGAAATGAAATATTTTAAACAACCCAAATAATTTACTTAATGTTTTATGTCGCTTAATTTACGATTTTTCAAATGTGTTATGTTAAAAATATAATTTTAATCTATTTTTTTAATAGTGTATGATTAGACAAAAGTAATCAAAACGCAAAATAATATTTCTTTTCAAAATCTCGCGTATAGTATACACACCCAAATGCCCTTTTCTCTATTTATTTCTTTTCTTTTAGAAACAACATACGTGCAACACTGCAACGTGCGCACGGTGCGCACGTCACAACCCAGCCTGGCCTCCTTTGAGGACCTAAAAGTTTCTTGACACTAGCATATGACGAGAAACATTCACGAACTAATCTACAGCCAGCGAAACAGTAAACACACGCACGCACGCACACACACACACACTCGTACTCACGCACGCACTTAATTAATTTCTATTTACAGGCAAAGGCTTTATCTCTCACCAGAATTTTTTCGGACGAACCCTCATTCTTCATCAACCGTTAGTGCATTCTGTCGAGGGTACCGGGATTCTGTACTGTTATGAACCATTTGCATTATCTTAAGTTGTCAATAAAAATATATTTCTTTTGGGTACTAGTGCATGAGCTGGCCTGGGCGTGGCTTATCACTCGCTCGGATTTCTCCGTAAAATGACGTCACATGCTGCCATCTGACGGAGAAAATGGACGGGGGGCGGGGGGCTTACAGAGAGAGAAAACGCGAAAAAATAAATGGCCGACAGGGGGGGGGGGCTAGCAGCGCCAAATACAAGTTTCCAGAACATTTCAACACGAAACTGCTTGAAAAATTAATTCTAGCATTTTCTTGAATTACTATAAAATTAATATAGTGGTAAAATTATTAAAAAAAAGAAAAAAAGAAAACAGAAGCCAAACCATTTCCAAAAAGGTCAAATTCACGAAATTAGCCATTAAAAGAATAATAAATGGTAACAATAACATTATCAATAAAAGTTACTTTCCAACTTATCTGCATCATTCGTTGGTATTTTTAAGTAGTTTTAAGTGCGCGCCCCCCAACATCACATCCCCCCCCCTGTATGCGCGTAGCATAAACGGAAGCTGCAAAATGGTCAAAAGTAGTTCGTGGGTTCAGGGGTAAATACCATGCAAACGGTAAATTTGCCCCAAGTTTGACTATCAGATTAGTTGTCAGCGACCTCAATTACCTATATAAAAAAAAAAAACAAATTAGAGTGGTCGGTGTTATTCGTTTATTAATTTTTCAAGCACTGGAAACTTGTATTTGGCGCTTCTGCTGCTGCTAGCCCCCCCCCCCCAGTCGTCCATTTTTTTTTTTTGTTTAGCTTTTTTCCTTGGAAACATTACGACAAGTTTTCTTCTATTTGACTCCCATGCATGTGAAAAATAATTACGGTAAGTTTTTCTGTTATTATTTGACAATAAAAATTACTTTGCAATCATTCATTTTTCTATTTAAAAAAGTAGTAATTATTTAAAAAAAAAAAAAAAAAAAAACAGGGTGTGTTTTACGGCATTTTAGAACTTGGCATTTCCGCTCTAACATTCGATATGAAATAAAAAGCACTTAAAACTACTTAAAAATACCAACGAATGATGCAGATAAGTTGGAAAGTAACTTTTATTGATAATGTTATTGTTACCATTTATTATTCTTTTAATGGCTAATTTCGTGAATTTGACCTTTTTGGAAATGGTTTGGCTTCTGTTTTCTTTTCTTTTTTTTTTTTTTAAATAATTTTACCACTATATTAATTTTATAGTAATTAAAGAAAATGCTAGAATTAATTTTTCAAGCAGTTTCGTGTTGAAATGTTCTGGAAACTTGTATTTGGCGCTGCTAGCCCCCCCCCTGTCAGCCATTTATTTTTTCGCGTTTTCTCTCTCTGTAAGCCCCCCACCCCTCGTTCATTTTCTCCGTCAGATGGCAGCATGTGACGTCATTTTACGGAGAAATCTGAGCGAGTGATAAGCCACGCCCAGGCCAGCTCATGCACTAGTACCTTCTTTTGTATTGATAGACTTTTTCATTTATTGATTTGATAACTGTCCTGTGTCTGAGCAATATATTTTCTTTTCAATTTCATGCGGAATGAATTTATTATACAATAAAATACATTTACTTACCTTAAAAAATTGTTTCGTTTTTCAAATTTTAATCAAAAGAATCTGAATTGCGGCGCAGCCTTGTGAGATTTATACTGCACAAACCCAATACTTTTGTTGGAACCCTTGAAGATAATTGATTCTAGTGATAGTTGTAAATTAAGAAATAAAAGTCTGTCTCTTATTGATGCGACAAGTTTGTTTTACTATACACATAGATTAAAAAAAAAAGTTGTCACAAAACAAATACATAACAAATAAATGTTATCATAGGTAAGATAAGTTACTTTTCTACCTAACTGGACACATTTTTAGTGTTTTTATTTAATGTAAAATGTTTATTAGTTTGGAAAAAATGCAATGTTTATCGGTATATTTGAAAAAGACAAATGGTGGCGAGATCTCTGTTGGATACGTTAAGTTTGGAAAAACGAATTCAAACTAAAAAATTATACCAAATACTGTTATAAACTCACTCAATATATGTTACCGTGACGTAGGCTGATATATATTAGGTGGGTTTCTAACAGTATTTTGTACATTTTTTTTGTAGTTTGAACTCATTTTACTTAATGTATTCAACAGAGACTTCACCGCCATTCTATTTTTATTCTTTTTTTTATGTGGAAAAGTTCGAATATTGTTAAATTGGTTCAAGGGACATAACTCGAATATCAGGACAAGGGAGATCACTAAAAAGATTTTGTTTTCGTTTTACTTTTAAATTAATTTTTGTGTTTTCGATATCTGCAAGCGCCAATCTTATAATGCATTATTTTAAAATTAACTTGGGCCGACGTACACGAGTGCTACCCTACTAGCGAAATACAAATCGGCTCCGATGTTGAACGTTGTTCAATTGAGGGAGACATCATTATTTTTACAAGAAAAGAATTTTTGCGTGTGTAACCTAGCTTAAAAAAAAAAAAAAATTTTTAAATTTATTTTGGCTTGAAATTTGCGCATGATTTTTGTTATGATTTTATCTGTTTTTTTTTTTTATGCATATTTTTTTTTCCGGAGTTTATGTAATTATTAACAGGAAAATTGGTGAAAAACTTTACTTTTTTTTGGGCCGGATTTAACAAACAAACAAAATGAAAGCAAAGCAAAACAAAACAAAAATTTGGTGCTTATGCACTTATGTTACCGTTATTTTTTTTTTAATGGTTTAAGTGCCTCCCCCAATGTTAAAAAAATACCTGTTCTTATTAAATTGTTAGGTGAAAGTACCCGCGCTATTTTTAAATAGAATTTTCAAGTTTAATTACAGTTTTACGACACCGGTTTTTATTATATTATTAGGTACAGAATATGTACACAGCATCATCCCGTCCCATGTTTTATCTGGGGTTTTTTTTTTGGTGGGTGGGTGGGTGGGGGGATATTTTTTTTGCCGAAGTTTATGTTCATGAAAAATATGGTAATTAAAAAAAATCCCAATAAGCTTTTGGGGGAAAAACATGTTTTCAATAATTGAAATGTTTATTTTTGAATAAAAATAATTATTAAAACAAAGCACTAGTGTTCTCGTCGAGTAGTTTTTATTTTATTTAAGAAAATAAAAGGTACTCATAAACTTATTGAGCCGTGCTGAAATAATGACATTATTTAGAAAGCCGGGACCGGGAGGGTGTTGTGTACCTATTCTGTACTTTCGCCTAACAATTTAATAAGAACAGGTATCATAAAACTTTAATTAAACTTGAAAATACTATTTAAAAATAACGCGGATCAATAAGTGCACTAGTATCAAATAACATTTCACTGTGTTTCGATCTACGACATTCCATGAGAGGTACGTACACGCTAAAGTTTTTTGTTTATTTTTGTTTTATAGGAGGGAAATGTTGTGCATTTCTCTCCTAATAATTAATTAAATAAACACAAGGCCAAACGACATTGCTTTTAACAAAACAATAATAAAAAAGATAGAGGGTTGACATCAGTAAAGCTGTGCGCCATGTTAGCAGTCAGCTACTCGGAGGTGTTCTCTGTCACAAGTTGTAGTGGAGAGAGAGAAAGAAAGTCAATCCAGGTTATGGAGATAGAAAGCGTATAAAGTGTACGTACTGTTTGTTAGCTTTTTGCCCCACATATAGTAGCAGGTGGCGTGAGGCGCTGTGCGGGCCCCCGAAAGGGCGAAATGGTTTGTCGACCACTCAGCTCGGAAGGCGAGTTGAAAAGGAGGAAGC
Source organism: Euprymna scolopes (assembly GCF_053919585.1). Taxonomy (NCBI): domain Eukaryota; kingdom Metazoa; phylum Mollusca; class Cephalopoda; order Sepiida; family Sepiolidae; genus Euprymna; species Euprymna scolopes. The sequence continues at coordinate 56,768,414 of NC_136509.1, forward strand.
AGCTTATTGCTTTAACTTTTATAGTTGTTTCCGGTGGTCTTTTGCGCATGTGTGGATTTCCTTTGAAAGGGGAAGTGACGTTGCCCATGTGTGCGTACGTGTGCGTGTATGTGAGTACATGTGTGTACGTTAGCATGTGTGTGTATACACATGAATGTGAGTGTATACACGCGAACGTGAATATATGTATGTGTGTGGACGTGCGCGCGTAGTATATGACAAGTAATATAGCTTGAGATGTGAACGCGTGTTTTTGTGTGAGACTAGAAAAGGCTCGTGCAGATCCTTCTGTTGATCTAGTAGATATCTCACATCTCACAGCTGGTGCAATTCTCTACCTATATAAGAGCCAGGTACGTCCAAGGATGGATGCCACATCTGGGTAGGAGCTGCTAGAAAGACCTTATTCTTCCTTAACATAGTTCAAAATAGACTTTGTAACCTAATGGGAGGTGCCCTTTTCTCTTCCCTGCAACTTTTTTCCCCACAGAAGAGATGTTGCGAGCCAGTCTCTGCTTTATCGTTATTTTCATGGCAAGTGCTCATCTGAGCCCCAATTTATGCCATACTCGCCAAATTTTCATGAAAAACACTCGTCTAGCTGAAACCATTATCAATAATTCCCTCCACTTTTTACTGTGCCTAAACCCCCCACTCTTTATCTGTGCCTAAACCTAAATATAGATTCCATGAACAAAGCTTCTTTCTTAGAACTCCACGCTTGTGGAACTCTCTTCCGTTTGCCTGTTTTTCAGCTAACTACAATTTGGTCATCATCAAGTCCAACGTAAACAAATTCTTGATGAACCATCCCCTTAAGTAATCCAATTTATTAAATTTCCACTACTAACGATTACTACGATATTGTCCCATTGAGTAATGTACACTCATTGACCCTTATCCTCGAGTAGCCTCCGGACCTTGATAAGTGGTGACTCCTATGTAAAAAAAACAAACAAAAAAAAAAAAACAAAAACAGATGTGACGAGTTATTAAGGATTTAAGAACAACATTCAACCACTTTATTTAATGAAACAAAGTTTTAAAACATGCAAAATGCGACAATATTGTAATTTTTTATTACAAAAATCATTCGAAGTAAGAATTTTTTAAAGTACTTCATTTAATGTAACAGTTTTCAATAACACAAAAATATAAGTTTTTTTTTTAAATGTAACAATTTAAATTAATTTTTTATTAATGGAAACTCCGACGACGTTTTCTATTTCACATAAAATAGTATTGTTCCCCGATAGTATTCAATATTCTTGGGGATATCTGCAATTATAGACGCATTTTACATAGTCAAATCTTTTTTTTTTTATAGTTCCTATAAATTACGTTTTCTTAATAAAAAACAGTAGTTGAAAAATAACAATTCCTCTGCAATTAGAGTCACCTTTTCTTTCTTTTTTAGTTGTTATTATTATGTTTTTTTTTGTAATGTTAAATGTTTTAGCGATCTAAATTTTCGTATGAAAATCTGAATTGATCTATTAGTAAAATGAAGTTATTCCCCTTGGACCATTGCAAGAGCATCGTAAAATGCAAAATGCATGGTCGAATCCCCAAACATTTTGACCGCTCACTTCATTTAAAAATTCATCAAAATTCAGGCAATCAATTTTCATGAAATGTTCAGTATCTATGCATTAACGATCAGAGAATATAATGATTAAATTTTTTTTTAAATCTTCGTGAAAATGTATGTTTGTGTACAAACAGAAAAACACCTTTGCAAAAGTTATAATTTTAAGTGCAAAAAAAAAAAAACAAAAACAAAAAAACAAAAAAAAAAAACAAAACAAAAAAAAACGCATGAATTTACTTTTTGCCTTTTTATGAAAATAAAGCATCGTAAGTATTAACAATTAAATTAAAAAAAAATATGTCAGGAACATTACGAAAAAAGCCCCTAAATTCATTTTATAACTCGAAGAAAAATGAATTTCTCAAACTAAGTCTATTATTACCATATCAAGCATTGTTTATTCAATATTTTTACCCCAAAATAATATAATTGCAAAGAATTCTTCATTTGATTTCAATTTTAACAATTCTCGCAAAATTTTAAATGTACTATATTTTTCTTGTACGCATGTGTAAACATCAGCGTAATGATGTTGGCAATGTTGACGTCCACGAACAGATGGAAAAAAGTGGAAGGGAACGCACATTTTAGCGAAACAAAATTAGCAAGTCAACTATACAGCCTAGCAATAAGATAAAAAAAACAAAAAAACAGCAACTCGACTGCTGATAACAACAACTAATAACAACGAGCTGTTTTATTTTGTTTCAACCAGACCGTAGTTTCACAGATGGTGTAAAAATCGAATTTCATCTTCCTTTCTCTGCATAACAAAACAAAACAATGAAATGAAAACTAAGAAATTGTTTTTTCCAAATAGGACTGTAATTTCACATAACAATTTCATAAACAAAAGATACGTGTAATTGTCATGTGAAACTACAGTCTTATGTGGCACAACGGAGAGTGCCCCTTTTGGGGGAGCTGGGGGGCTTCTACATTAATGAACCTTGTGCCTAACTTGTCTGTACTTGTGAGGTGCAGATGTGTTAAGCAGGTGTTTGTGATTTTGAAAATGTTCTGTTATGCCTCAAGCCAAGAATGACAGTTTGTTTATGTTATTGAACCAAGGCAAAACGATATAAGACCTTAGAATTTGAAAGGCCAAACCCGAAAGAACTCATGGATACAAAAAACAAAACAATGTTTAAACGTTATGTATGAATGTTCCTCTCTCTCTCTCTCTCTCTCTCTCTCTCTCTCTCTCTCTGTTTTACTCCTCTTCTCTCTCTTTCTTCATTGAAAGAGAGAATTAAATATAATTATTGTTTTAAACAGTTGAAGCTTGCATTCTGGGGTCGGTGGACGCAACATAGAATGTGTCTAGTTTCAACTGGTCTTTATAAAAATATGCTCCTCATTGTTAAATCTTAAATAAATTATATGTTTATAAAAATGCATTTTCTCGCTATTTTTGTATAAGCATTAAATTTCAGCATGCCATTAATGGTGACGATGGAAAGATGCCTGTGACGACACAATGAAGACAAGAAGCCACCCATGGCAGCCGGTTATAGCCGACGACATCTTGACCCATTGTGTTACTGTTTCCATGTGCCTATGTCGTTTATTCTACCGAAGGAGCTGGTTGCGTTCCCAGGACGTCCCTCAACCAAGTAACTCTCCCCGGGAAACGATAGGGTCATACCTGATTGGGGAAAAAAACCCAACAAAAAAGGTTCTTAGTTTTTCATTCCATTGTTTCGTTTTGTTGTGCAAAGAAAGGTGATTTTTAAGGTATCGTTTGTTTTATGTTATGTAAAACTACAGTCTATTAAGTAGACTGTAGTTTTACTTAATGTTAAACAACAGCAAAAAATATTTCTTAGTTATTAGTTGTTGTTATCAGTAGTCGAGTTGTTGGTGTTTTTTTTTTTTTTTGCTAGGCTGTACAGTCGACTCGTTGATTTCGTTTTCCATTCGTTCACGGATGCCATCTTGCCGACGAATAAAGTCATTGCCGATTTTTTTTTACAATCTTGAAAATAAAATAAAATTGAAAAAATTGTGATCCAGAATCACTAAGAAATAAATAATTTAAAAATGGGATTATTCCTTCGAACGATTAATTTAGACAAATATGGATGGGCAACATTGTAAAAAGAAAGAAAGAAAAAAAGAAGACAGATTTGCATCCCACCCGCCGTATTATATTTAATAATAAATCTTTGTTTTAGCTTAACTTTTTCAATGAATACATTGTCGGTGTAATCTCGAATTTAATTGATTTTTGAAAAAAAAAAAACAAAAAAAACAATTAAAATGCATTTTTACTTTTATTTAAAAAAGATCATTTTAATTCATTATTACAAACGTTTAAGAATAAATCAAGTCATCATGTAAAAAAAAAAAAAAAATTCTAATTAAGTAAGCACTTTCGTTTTCTTTTGGTCAAGATCAAAGTGTAGTATCTGTTCTCTCAGTTACTAAACTTGACCCACCACCGGGCTTTCGGGCTAGGTTAAGGTGTTTTTTCTTACTAACCTTTGTTAGTTAGGACCGACCCCCTCCTTTGGGGAGTCAGGACCTAGAGGACCGACTCCACATTTGTGGGAGCTTGGACCCGGAAACCGATCCCCTCTTTTGGGAGACTGGAATCTCGGGACCAACACCACTATCGCTGGTAGTTGAGACCTTCTTTTCCCATTTGTTGTTTTTGCATGTTGTTTTTTCTTCGTTTCGGTCTCACTTCTCGAGACTGGGATGGTCTAATTTCTCAACACTTAATTGCCTGAGCAGCACTCTGACCTGCCAGGCCCAAACTTTGTCTATCTTCGCTGCTCTCCCAGTGGATCGAGCAGACAGGGTTCTCTTTCTCGCTTCTGTTGGGGTAAGTTAGTGGGTAGGGTGACGTGGGGTAGGGCGGGTGCTTCGTTTCTGCTCCCCTCTGTGGGCAGGGATGCCTATCCCCTCTCTCTCTTAATTGCGACGCGCCACTCTGACCCGCTAGCACCCACTGCGTCTTTCTTCTCTGCTCTCCCCCCTCACGGGGGGATCTGAGCTGCTAACCCGACATCCCCGTGAGGGGAAGTCAAAAACTCTAATTTCTTCAAAGTCCGCTCCTCCCCCTCCTCCCCCTCCATTCCCCTGGGTTTTCTTTTCCCCCACTACACTTTGGTCCGCGCCAGCGGCCAGTGCAACCGCCACGATGCCAGGCAGGAGGGGTACGTCACCCCAAATGCGCAGCATCTCAACTGCGAACGACTCCCTATGTGAGGGAGCTGATGCATCTCCCGGCGAGACGGCGCCAGGAAACAAGGTAGGGCCCCGGCGCGCGGCGACCTTGGAAGAAAACGGGAGGGTAGGGCCGCAGCCCGCGGCGACCCCCCGAAAAGCACCGGCAACCGCTCCCCACGAGGGCAACCCAGCGGAAAAAGCTGCCGTTAAGTCACTAGCTGGGGAAAGTGCAGAACCCAGCCAACCAGCTGCACCCCAGGACGGCAGAACCAAGGGAGGAAGACCGGGGAACCCATCCCCCGCTCCCCCAAAGGGCGGCTCCCCAACAGAAAAGGAGGAAAACAGCACCGCGGACCAAACCGAGGCGCTGGATGAAGATGTAATAGCCTCCATCTGCTCACTATTCGGCGGGGAAGACAGTGATTGGCCCCCCAACACTCCCCAAGAGGACCAAATACGGAAAAGGGGTGACTCTCCGGCCAGTGGTAACAAAAGCAAGCTGGAAGGAGAGACACCCTTGACAGTACCCACCAAGGCTCCAGCTGGGTACACGGCACCAGAAGGGGAGACACCTCCATCCCCCAAGGGGACAGCCACCCAGCAAAGGAAGAAAATAAGAAAGGGGAGCGGCCCGGAAAGCAAACCAAGCCAGGACGAAACAACGCCAAAGACACAATGGCCTACTTTGCCTGGTAACGGCCCAGTTCCGAAACCAAAAATGCCCATAACAAGAGAGAGCCCCACAACACCAGCTACGCCCCCCAACCCGAGTCCAGCTGACACCCACCAGGCATGGGGCCCCAAAGAGCAGCAAGGGAAGTTGACGCCCGAAGACTACAGAGCACTCTTCGACTCCACTTACAAGGAGTATACCCAGGGGAACAACATCCAACCCCTCCCGGGTCAAGTGGAAGTTCTGGAGAAAAGAGTGCTCTCGCTGATAACTTCAGACACCAAGACAAGGGGTCTGACGGGCGTCAACAAGGACACCATGATGAACGTGTTGCTGGAGCAGAACATTCCCGCCAACTACATCTGTAGAAGGAGTTATGCACAGTGGGATGTTCTGCTCCCCACCTCCGAAGACGCAGTCAGGCTGTCCAGGACCTGCCATCAGAGCAGGAACATAAAGCTCCAACCCATCTATATGAACAAGAGGAGAGCAAATGTTTCTGCTCTAAACGTCCCCTGCTATATGGAGGCCAAACAACTGGGGGCTATCCTAAGCCAGTATGGGGACGTAGAGGAAGTCACCCCGGTCCGCGGATTAAGAAACATCATGACCGGGGACTACAAAGTACAGATGGTCCTGGACAAGGCTGGATTCTACGCCATCCCAGCCACACTCAAGTTCGGAGAGTGGACACTCTCCCTTATAGTGGAAGGGAGGAGGCCCCATTGCTGGCTGTGCACACAACAAGGGCATATGGCGAAGGACTGTCCGAAGAGGAATGGAGGGAAGAAGCCCACAAAAGCGGCGGGAACAAGCGTGACAACAAATCAAGCCGCTGCTCCCGCGCCGGCCGCAAATCCTCCAGAGGCACCGACAGGCTGGGTGACGGTCGTAAAGAAAGGCAAGATCAAAAAACAGCCATCCTTGCAGACAGTCACCCAAGACCAAGAACAACCGAAAAGCGAGACGGAGAAAATGGACACACAGACACCCTCCTCCTCAAACAAGAGGAAACTACCAGAATCTGAGGAGGAGGCCGCGTCAGAGGCAGAGGAAGAGACAACAACAGTCTCTATGGCCCTGAGCGCAACAGAGATCAGGAGGGCCAGGAGGAGGAAAAGCCGCAAGACACGCGCAAACCCTCCTACCCCCACTGAGACTGAGAAGGACTCCCTCGCAACAACAACACAGGATGAGCCCCCTGTGATCCCAACACCCCAGCAACCCGAACAACCTTCCCCCTCTCCTATAAAGGCCCCAAGAAACTCTTCCCGCCCCTCATCCCGTGACAGGAGCCAAAAAGAAGAAAACGAGCAGGCTACCCCCTCCCCAAGCGCTCAGCCTCCCCATCAACCAAAAGAGGCCCCCTCCCCCACTCCCAAAGTCCGCACTGAACGGACCAAAAAGCTCCCCTTCCTGCCAGGAAGCAGGATTTGTGAAACAGACCCTCTCCAACCGGCTCCAGACCTTAAAGGACAACAGAAGGTCCGGTACAATAAACTCAAAAACTTTGAAAAAGTCGGTGGAGACCTAGTAACAGACCCCACTAAATTCAAGGACGCTCCCTTGTTGACCACTTTCGTTAGGGTCGACAAGGACGCTAGGACTGGAGGAATGTGGGCAATGATTAAGGCAGCGAAGAATGCGATCCCAGGCCAGCAGCTGGTGGATAGGGACCATCCTTCGCTGACCAACATTTTCTTTAAATGTGAGGGTAGAATCCCCATGTATGTACACCCATCGCTATACAGGGCACTCAAACTAACCTTCCCCCTGGACGTGGGGGGCGTGGCCAAGGATGGATCACCTTCATCGGATTTACTTACCGGCAGCCTTGGCCAGGCCTGCCATGTCCTCACTGCCCGGGATTTCAGACCCGTCTGTGACAGTGCTTGAGGTAGGTGATCATGTCTTTGAACTTGGCTACATTGAATGTGAGGGGCATCAGGTGTCGAAGCAAGGCCTCGCGCGTTGTGAGAGACTTGGTGTCCCTCAAGGTAGATATTGCCGCTATCCAGGAGACCCACTTTGTTTGTGACGGGGATTGTCAGGTGTTGGTAAACGATTACGATGTCTACTCAGCATATGGCAATACCTATAGTCGTGGAATCTCCTTGCTAGTGAGTCGCACCCTGTCAGCGTCGGTGAATGTTGTTCACGCAGGCGAGGACGGGCGGGCGCTTGTTGTTGATGTTGCTGTTAATTGTAGTGTTTTTCGGATTGTTGCTGTTTATGCTCCCAATGCTGCTGTAGAGAGGGCAACCTTTTTTCGACGGTTGGAGGGCTTCTTAGTGGATCCGGAACGGTTAGTTTTAATGGGGGATTGGAATGCAATCCTTGATCCCAAAATAGATAAGGTCGGGGGGACTAGCGGGTCGGCGTGGTGTGACAGCAGTCTGTCTGACCTGATGGCCTCGTGCGATCTCGTCGACAGATTTCGTCTGGATCATCCTGGGCGGGAGATGTGGACGTGGCATCCTGTAGTGCCTTCACATCCAAGCACTTACTTGGATCGGATGTTAGTTAGAAGAGGCGATGTAGACTTCCTATCTTGCCCCACGTTCCACTTGCTAGGACACTCGGACCATAAACTTGTTATGGCCCGTTTGAGCTTAAGTGCTAGGCCTAAACTGGCCGGATACTGGAAGTTCAACAGCACCTTGTTGGAGCTGGAGGACTACCGGTTGAAGGTCACTGAGCTAATTCAGCGGGCTTTAGTGGGGGCGGTTACAGGGAGTAAGTGGTGGGTTAGTCTCAAGGCCAAAATTAGGCGCTTCTCTGTCCAGTATAGCCAACGCCTCGCGATAGATAAGGCTAAGGCAAAGAAGCGTTTAGAGGATAAGCTGACCCGGGCGGTGGAGGGGGGAGACCCCCTAGAGTTAGCACTAGCTAAACAAGATCTCAACCGCTTGGCTAGCGAGCGGTATGAAGGTCAAGTAGTTAGGGCTAGGTTAAAGAAAGTTTCTAACGAGGCTGTGAATGTTGACGCTGTTGAGCGTAAGGCTGCTTTAAGGCGCGGTTCGGATGGGTACATTCGTAAAGTACATAACCTGGAAGGACACCCCTTAGTATCGACTCGGGAGATCTGCGAGGGGTTTCGGGAGCATCTATCGGTGCGCTTCACCCAACTACCCGGACTCAGGGTTGATGAGTTTGGCAGCTATTTGGCTGACTCGCCCCGCCTCACGGCGGCTTGGGCGGCTAGCTGTGATGGTCTTATTACTGAACATGAGGTCATTACTGCGTTGAAGCAGGTCGGCTATAACAAATCCCCGGGGCTTGATGGTCTACCCTACGAGTTTTACTTGAGGCTGTCGCCCATGTTGGTCCCTATTCTGAAGGATATGTTCAACCATTGGTTTGCCCAGGGTTCCATCCCTGGACAGGTGACCAAAGGTGTGATCACATTGCTGAGGAAAGGTCAACGGCATGGTGGGAGGGAAAACTTTGATGATTTTAGGCCCTTGACTCTGCTAAACACAGAGTTAAAGATTTTGGCAAAGATTCTTGCGAATCGCTTGCAGGTTGTCATCACTGACTTGATCGAACCGGACCAGACTTATGCTGTGAAGGGGAGATCGATTCAAGACAATTTGCACTTGATACGCTCGATCATAGAGGGGACAGAAGACGACGCCGAAGCCGCGCTGATCAGTTTGGATCAGTCCAAGGCATTCGATAGGGTCGACCATCGGTTCCTAGGATCTGTGCTAGAGGCCGCCGGATTTAATCCGGACTTCCGCAAGTGGATCTTTGTTCTGTATGACAGGCCGACGGTAGCGGTGCAGATCAACGGTAAGCTGTCGGAGTCATTCGCTGTCTCTCGGTCGGTGCGACAGGGTTGTCCGCTGTCGCCTCTGTTGTATGTCCTGGCGTTGGAACCCCTCCTTCGCAAGTTAAGGGACGAGGCGGCTACACCAGTCCTGCGCGGAATAGCTCTCCCTGGAGGCACACGAGCCAGGGTTTCCGCGTTCGCCGATGACGTCACCGTGTTCGTGTCTTGCCTCACGGACGTTCAAGCGGTGGTCGAGGCGCTCGCTCGATACGAAGAAGTAACAGGGGCCATCTTCAACCGTAGCAAGTCTGTTGGCCTGCGGTTGGGGGCCTGGACCGGGGTAAACTCGCTTCCAGGTATTTTCAGCTGGACCGATGGACCGGTCCGCATTCTCGGTGTCTGGTTTGGACCGGGACTTCAGCTGGAAAAGAATTGGTCGGAAGTACAGTCTAAGGTCAAATCGTCAGTAAAGACTTGGATTGGAAGGAAATTGTCCTTGAAGGGTCGGGCGGAGGCGTGTGCTACATACGTCTTTCCGCTCATCCTTTACCGTTTGTCTGTACTTCCTCTCCCTGCAGAACGACTAACCCGCTTACAAGGGCGCCTCGATTCACTTTTGTGGAACGAGGGTAAGCATTATGTCTGCAGAGAGGTCTGTGTTCAAAATCCGAGCGAGGGAGGCCTGGGTCAGCCCAGTCTCTTGTGTCATAGAAACGCCGAGAGATTGGCTTTCCTGAGTCGTTCGCTTGAAGGAGACGCTCCTTGGGTCCCTGTGGTTGAGAACTCGTTTCCCAATCTCAAACCCAACCCTTCGGTAGAAGGTCGTCGTAGACCGAAGGGGGAGTCCAAGTTCTTCTCCGAATGCCGAACCGCTCTTAGAGCTTTGCCGGGGACCAATGTCCTCGATCAGCCAAGGAAGAAACTGTATCGGGATTTAGTGGAGGGGACCGCGAAGGATCCACTTTGTAGGCGGATGGGATGGTCGATGGAGGTTGTCCGTTCTCAATGGCGTTGGGCGCCGGGACGGGAGATTCTGAATAACTCGGAATTCTCCCTGACTTGGCGACTGGTCCGAAATGCGCTGCCCCTCTTCGACATACTTTTCCGGTATAAAGAACATACCAGCCGCTTCTGTCCGTGCTGTGACGAACGCGAGCCCGAAACAATCGAGCACGCATTTTTTAGTTGCAGCCGGATACAGCCCCTATTAAGGTACGTCGAGGGGGTAACAGCTCGCATCGATGCCGAGTGTCTGCTCGATCTCGACGTAGGAACTTTTGTGTACAACATGGAGCCGCCGTTCCCCAGGGAGGAAAGTTTGGTTTTCCTGGCGATCCTAGCAGTAGCGCGCATGACCATTTGGATCGCGCGCCTCAAGTTGGTCCACGAAGGGACATCTGTTCCTGATCGGGATCTGATCGTTTACTTTAAATATTTGCTTAAAGTAAAGATCAGATGCGATTGGAAGGGGTTGCCTAGAGTGGAATTTGACAAGAGGTGGGTGCACAGCACTAGTTTGTGCATCCGTCGAGGAGCCGAGTTTCAATACGTGTTCCCTCCTTAGGCATGGCATGGGCGGTGCTGGGTCCTACGGAACCCATCCCGCCTAGGTTAGCATTATAAGTTCAGTAAAGTAACTCTTGACTGGTGGTACAAATGAGATCCTGTTCCTGATTTTATTTTTTGGTATTAGAGAACCTCTGAGTCTGCCCAACCCCCCTGCTCCTCATCTTTATTTTCTGATGCCCCCGATCATCCCCCTACTCAGAGGTCACCTTCCTACCCCCTCCATCCGTTGCTTTATTTTCTCCCACCTCCATTAAGGCGACTTCCCCAAACCCCATTAGGGATGCTCTGCTTGTTTTCGGTTCCCCGGAAAACAGTGGGGGATCTAGCCACATAGAATAGTACAGGGGGGGTCTTACTAACAACACATTAGTAGATTTTCCTTATTTTTGAAATGAACATTTTCATTAGTTTTTTCCCACTCCACGAACATTTTATGCCAATTAATTCAAGAACTCTTTCTAATGAAATCGAACTTTATTTTCTCACACATACACACACACAAAAAAAAAAAAAAAAAAAAAAAAAAAAAAAAAAAAAATGCACACACAACATACAGAAATGAATATACAAATTGTACATAGTTAAATTTTACATTGAACGCTGGGGTTATTAGTTAGATTAGGATCCACAGAGTGATTGAGGTATTTTGGTAAATGTTGCCAGTCAAGAGTAAGACTTCAAAGTCTCATCTGTTACATAGTCAAAAAGACCCTGTACCCTCCCCCTCCCAATTTCTTGTAGGGCCTTGTGCCTAATTTTGTTGAATTGAATTTTTTGTACGTTTTTTATGTTCAATTTTTTCTTTCTCAATAAAATATATAAACAAGATCAAAGTGTAGTATCTGTTCTCTCAGTTACTAAACTTGACCCACCACCGGGCTTTCGGGCTAGGTTAAGGTGTTTTTTCTTACTAACTTTTGTTAGCAAGGACCGACCCCCTCCTTTGGGGAGTCAGGACCTAGAGGACCGACTCCACATTTGTGGGAGCTTGGACCCGGAAACCGATCCCCTCTTTTGGGAGACTGGAATCTCGGGACCAACACCACTATCGCTGGTAGTTGAGACCTTCTTTTTTCATTTGTTGTTTTTGCATGTTGTTTTTTCTTCGTTTCGGTCTCACTTCTCGAGACTGGGATGGTCTAATTTCTCAACACTTAATTGCCTGAGCAGCACTCTGACCTGCCAGGCCCAAACTTTGTCTATCTTCGCTGCTCTCCCAGTGGATCGAGCAGACAGGGTTCTCTTTCTCGCTTCCGTTGGGGTAAGTTAGTGGGTAGGGTGACGTGGGGTAGGGCGGGTGCTTCGTTTCTGCTCCCCTCTGTGGGCAGGGATGCCTATCCCCTCTCTCTCTTAATTGCGACGCGGCACTCTGACCCGCTAGCACCCACTGCGTCTTTCTTCTCTGCTCTCCCCCCTCGCGGGGGGATCTGAGCTGCTAACCCGACATCCCCGTGAGGGGAAGTCAAAAACTCTAATTTCTTCAAAGTCCGCTCCTCCCCCTCCTCCCCCTCCATTCCCCTGGGTTTTCTTTTCCCCCACTACACTTTGGTCCGCGCCAGCGGCCAGTGCAACCGCCACGATGCCAGGCAGGAGGGGTACGTCACCCCAAATGCGCAGCATCTCAACTGCGAACGACTCCCTATGTGAGGGAGCTGATGCATCTCCCGGCGAGACGGCGCCAGGAAACAAGGTAGGGCCCCGGCGCGCGGCGACCTTGGAAGAAAGCGGGAGGGTAGGGCCGCAGCCCGCGGCGACCCCCCAAAAAGCACCTGCAACCGCTCCCCACGAGGGCAACCCAGCGGAAAAAGCTGCCGTTAACTCACTAGCTGGGGAAAGTGCAGAACCCAGCCAACCAGCTGCACCCCAGGACGGCAGAACCAAGGGAGGAAGACCGGGGAACCCATCCCCCGCTCCCCCAAAGGGCGACTCCCCAACAGAAAAGGAGGAAAACAGCACCGCGGACCAAACCGAGGCGCTGGACGAAGATGTAATAGCCTCCATCTGCTCACTATTCGGCGGGGAAGACAGTGATTGGCCCCCCAACACTCCCCAAGAGGACCAAATACGGAAAAGGGGTGACTCTCCGGCCAGTGGTAACAAAAGCAAGCTGGAAGGAGAGACACCCTTGACAGTACCCACCAAGGCTCCAGCTGGGAACACGGCACCAGAAGGGGAGACACCTCCATCCCCCAAGGGGACAGCCACCCAGCAAAGGAAGAAAATAAGAAAGGGGAGCGGCCCGGAGAGCAAACCAAGCCAGGACGGAACAACGCCAAAGACACAATGGCCTACTTTGCCTGGTAACGGCCCAGTTCCGAAACCAAAAATACCCATAACAAGAGAGAGCCCCACAACACCAGCTACGCCCCCCAACCCGAGTCCAGCTGACACCCACCAGGATGGAGGACCGGCATGGGGCCCCAAAGAGCAGCAAGGGAAGTTGACGCCCGAAGACTACAGAGCACTCTTCGACTCCACTTACAAGGAGTATACCCAGGGGAACAACATCCAACCCCTCCCGGGTCAAGTGGAAGTTCTGGAGAAAAGAGTGCTCTCGCTGATAACTTCAGACACCAAGACAAGGGGTCTGACGGGCGTCAACAAGGACACCATGATGAACGTGTTGCTGGAGCAGAACATTCCCGCCAACTACATCTGTAGAAGGAGTTACGCACAGTGGGATGTTCTGCTCCCCACCTCCGAAGACGCAGTCAGGCTGTCCAGGACCTGCCATCAGAGCAGGAACATAAAGCTCCAACCCATCTATATGAACAAGAGGAGAGCAAATGTTTCTGCTCTAAACGTCCCCTGCTATATGGAGGCCAAACAACTGGGGGCTATCCTAAGCCAGTATGGAGACGTAGAGGAAGTCACCCCGGTCCGCGGATTAAGAAACATCATGACCGGGGACTACAAAGTACAGATGGTCCTGGACAAGGCTGGATTCTACGCCATCCCAGCCACACTCAAGTTCGGAGAGTGGACACTCTCCCTTATAGTGGAAGGGAGGAGGCCTCATTGCTGGCTGTGCACACAACAAGGGCATATGGCGAAGGACTGTCCAAAGAGGAATGGAGGGAAGAAGCCCACAAAAGCGGCGGGAACAAGCGTGACAACAAATCAAGCCGCTGCTCCCGCGCCGGCCGCAAATCCTCCAGAGGCACCGACAGGCTGGGTGACGGTCGTAAAGAAAGGCAAGATCAACAAACAGCCATCCTTGCAGACAGTCACCCAAGACCAAGAACAACCGAAGAGCGAGACGGAGAAAATGGACACACAGACACCCTCCTCCTCAAACAAGAGGAAACTACCAGAATCTGAGGAGGAGGCCGCGTCAGAGGCAGAGGAAGAGACAACAACAGTCTCTATGGCCCTGAGCGCAACAGAGATCAGGAGGGCCAGGAGGAGGAAAAGCCGCAAGACACGCGCAAACCCTCCTACCCCCACTGAGACTGAGAAGGACTCCCTCGCAACAACAACACAGGATGAGCCCCCTGTGATCCCAACACCCCAGCAACCCGAACAACCTTCCCCCTCTCCTATAAAGGCCCCAAGAAACTCTTCCCGCCCCTCATCCCGTGACAGGAGCCAAAAAGAAGAAAACGAGCAGGCTACCCCCTCCCCAAGCGCTCAGCCTCCCCATCAACCAAAAGAGGCCCCCTCCCCCACTCCCAAAGTCCGCACTGAACGGACCAAAAAGCTCCCCTTCCTGCCAGGAAGCAGGATTTGTGAAACAGACCCTCTCCAACCGGCTCCAGACCTTAAAGGACAACAGAAGGTCCGGTACAATAAACTCAAAAACTTTGAAAAAGTCGGTGGAGACCTAGTAACAGACCCCACTAAATTCAAGGACGCTCCCTTGTTGACCACTTTCGTTAGGGTCAACAAGGACGGTAGGACTGGAGGAATGTGGGCAATGATTAAGGCAGCGAAGAATGCGATCCCAGGCCAGCAGCTGGTGGATAGGGACCATCCTTCACTGACCAACATTTTCTTTAAATGTGAGGGTAGAATCCCCATGTATGTACACCCATCGCTATACAGGGCACTCAAACTAACCTTCCCCCTGGACGTGGGGGGCGTGGCCAAGGATGGATCACCTTCATCGGATTTACTTACCGGCAGCCTTGGCCAGGCCTGCCATGTCCTCACTGCCCGGGATTTCAGACCCGTCTGTGACAGTGCTTGAGGTAAGTGATCATGTCTTTGAACTTGGCTACATTGAATGTGAGGGGCATCAGGTGTCGAAGCAAGGCCTCGCGCGTTGTGAGAGACTTGGTGTCCCTCAAGGTAGATATTGCCGCTATCCAGGAGACCCACTTTGTTTGTGACGCGGATTGTCAGGTGCTGGTAAACGATTACGATGTCTACTCAGCATATGGCAATACCTATAGTCGTGGAATCTCCTTGCTAGTGAGTCGCACCCTGTCAGCGTCGGTGAATGTTGTTCACGCAGGCGAGGACGGGCGGGCGCTTGTTGTTGATGTTGCTGTTAATTGTAGTGTTTTTCGGATTGTTGC
Source organism: Euprymna scolopes (assembly GCF_053919585.1). Lineage (NCBI taxonomy): Eukaryota > Metazoa > Mollusca > Cephalopoda > Sepiida > Sepiolidae > Euprymna > Euprymna scolopes. Next base: position 56,783,719 of record NC_136509.1, read on the forward strand.
TGTTTATGCTCCCAATGCTGCTGTAGAGAGGGCAACCTTTTTTCGACGGTTGGAGGGCTTCTTAGTGGATCCGGAACGGTTAGTTTTAATGGGGGATTGGAATGCAATCCTTGATCCCAAAATAGATAAGGTCGGGGGGACTAGCGGGTCGGCGTGGTGTGACAGCAGTCTGTCTGACCTGATGGCCTCGTGCGATCTCGTCGACAGATTTCGTCTGGATCATCCGGGGCGGGAGATGTGGACGTGGCATCCTGTAGTGCCTTCCCATCCAAGCACTTACTTGGATCGGATGTTAGTTAGAAGAGGCGATGTAGACTTCCTATCTTGCCCCACGTTCCACTTGCTAGGACACTCGGACCATAAACTTGTTATGGCCCGTTTGAGCTTAAGTGCTAGGCCTAAACTGGCCGGATACTGGAAGTTCAACAGCACCTTGTTGGAGCTGGAGGACTACCGGTTGAAGGTCACTGAGCTAATTCAGCGGGCTTTAGTGGGGGCGGTTACAGGGAGTAAGTGGTGGGTTAGTCTCAAGGCCAAAATTAGGCGCTTCTCTGTCCAGTATAGCCAACGCCTCGCGATAGATAAGGCTAAGGCAAAGAAGCGTTTAGAGGATAAGCTGACCCGGGCGGTGGAGGGGGGGGACCCCCTAGAGTTAGCACTAGCTAAACAAGATCTCAACCGCTTGGCTAGCGAGCGGTATGAAGGTCAAGTAGTTAGGGCTAGGTTAAACAAAGTTTCTAACGAGGCTGTGAATGTTGACGCTGTTGAGCGTAAGGCTGCTTTAAGGCGCGGTTCGGATGGGTACATTCGTAAAGTACATAACCTGGAAGGACACCCCTTAGTATCGACTCGGGAGATCTGCGAGGGGTTTCGGGAGCATCTATCGGTGCGCTTCACCCAACTACCCGGACTCAGGGTTGATGAGTTTGGCAGCTATTTGGCTGACTCGCCCCGCCTCACGGCGGCTCGGGCGGCTAGCTGTGATGGTCTTATTACTGAACATGAGGTCATTACTGCGTTGAAGCAGGTCGGCTATAACAAATCCCCGGGGCTTGATGGTTTACCCTATGAGTTTTACTTGAGGCTGTCGCCCATGTTGGTCCCTATTCTGAAGGATATGTTCAACCATTGGTTTGCCCAGGGTTCCATCCCTGGACAGGTGACCAAGGGTGTGATCACATTGCTGAGGAAAGGTCAACGGCATGGCGGGAGGGAAAACTTTGATGATTTTAGGCCCTTGACTCTGCTAAACACAGAGTTAAAGATTTTGGCAAAGATTCTTGCAAATCGCTTGCAGGTTGTCATCACTGACTTGATCGAACCGGACCAGACTTATGCTGTGAAGGGGAGATCGATTCAAGACAATTTGCACTTGATACGCTCGATCATAGAGGGGACAGAAGACGACGCCGAAGCCGCGCTGATCAGTTTGGATCAGTCCAAGGCATTCGATAGGGTCGACCATCGGTTCCTAGGATCTGTGCTAGAGGCCGCCGGATTTAATCCGGACTTCCGCAAGTGGATCTTTGTTCTGTATGACAGGCCGACGGTAGCGGTGCAGATCAACGGTAAGCTGTCGGAGTCATTCGCTGTCTCTCGGTCGGTGCGACAGGGTTGTCCGCTGTCGCCTCTGTTGTATGTCCTGGCGTTGGAACCCCTCCTTCGCAAGTTAAGGGACGAGGCGGCTACACCAGTCCTGCGCGGAATAGCTCTCCCTGGAGGCACACGAGCCAGGGTTTCCGCGTTCGCCGATGACGTCACCGTGTTCGTGTCTTGCCTCACGGACGTTCAAGCGGTGGTCGAGGCGCTCGCTCGATACGAAGAAGTAACAGGGGCCATCTTCAACCGTAGCAAGTCTGTTGGCCTGCGGTTGGGGGCCTGGACCGGGGTAAACTCGCTTCCAGGTATTTTCAGCTGGACCGATGGACCGGTCCGCATTCTCGGTGTCTGATTTGGACCGGGACTTCAGCTGGAAAAGAATTGGTCGGAAGTACAGTCTAAGGTCAAATCGTCAGTAAAGACTTGGATTGGAAGGAAATTGTCCTTGAAGGGTCGGGCGGAGGCGTGTGCTACATACGTCTTTCCGCTCATCCTTTACCGTTTGTCTGTACTTCCTCTCCCTGCAGAACGACTAACCCGCTTACAAGGGCGCCTCGATTCACTTTTGTGGAACGAGGGTAAGCATTATGTCTGCAGAGAGGTCTGTGTTCAAAATCCGAGCGAGGGAGGCCTGGGTCAGCCCAGTCTCTTGTGTCATAGAAACGCCGAGAGATTGGCTTTCCTGAGTCGTTCGCTTGAAGGAGACGCTCCTTGGGTCCCTGTGGTTGAGAACTCGTTTCCCAATCTCAAACCCAACCCTTCGGTAGAAGGTCGTCGTAGACCGAAGGGGGAGTCCAAGTTCTTCTCCGAATGCCGAACCGCTCTTAGAGCTTTGCCGGGGACCAATGTCCTCGATCAGCCAAGGAAGAAACTGTATCGGGATTTAGTGGAGGGGACCGCGAAGGATCCACTTTGTAGGCGGATGGGATGGTCGATGGAGGTTGTCCGTTCTCAATGGCGTTGGGCGCCGGGACGGGAGGTTCTGAATAACTCGGAATTCTCCCTGACTTGGCGACTGGTCCGAAATGCGCTGCCCCTCTTCGACGTACTTTTCCGGTATAAAGAACATACCAGTCGCTTCTGTCCGTGCTGTGACGAACGCGAGCCCGAAACAATCGAGCACGCGTTTTTTAGTTGCAGCCGGATACAGCCCCTATTAAAGTATGTCGAGGGGGTAACAGCTCGCATCGATGCCGAGTGTCTGCTCGATCTCGACGTAGGAACTTTTGTGTACAACATGGAGCCGCCGTTCCCCAGGGAGGAAAGTTTGGTTTTCCTGGCGATCCTAGCAGTAGCGCGCATGACCATTTGGATCGCGCGCCTCAAGTTGGTCCACGAAGGGACATCTGTTCCTGATCGGGATCTGATCGTTTACTTTAAACATTTGCTTAAAGTAAAGATCAGATGCGATTGGAAGAGGTTGCCTAGAGTGGAATTTGACAAGAGGTGGGTGCACAGCACTAGTTTGTGCATCCGTCGAGGAGCCAAGTTTCAATACGTGTTCCCTCCTTAGGCATGGCATGGGCGGTGCTGGGTCCTACGGAACCCATCCCGCCTAGGTTAGCATTATAAGTTCAGTAAAGTAACTCTTGACTGGTGGTACAAATGAGATCCTGTTCCTGATTTTATTTTTTGGTATTAGAGAACCTCTGAGTCTGCCCAACCCCCCTGCTCCTCATCTTTATTTTCTGATGTCCCCGGTCATCCCCCTACTCAGAGGTCACCTTCCTACCCCCTCCATCCGTTGCTTTATTTTCTCCCACCTCCATTAAGGCGACTTCCCCAAACCCCATTAGGGATGCTCTGCTTGTTTTCGGTTCCCCGGAAAACAGTGGGGGATCTAGCCACATAGAATAGTACAGGGGGGTCTTACTAACAACACATTAGTAGTTTTTTCTTTTTTTTTTTTTGAAATGAACATTTTCATTAGTTTTTTCCCACTCCACGAACATTTTATGCCAATTAATTCAAGAACTCTTTCTAATGAAATCGAACTTTATTTTCTCACACATACACACACACACAAAAAAAAAAAAAAAAAAAAAAAAAATGCACACACAACATACAGAAATGAATATACAAATTGTACATAGTTAAATTTTACATTGAACGCTGGGGTTATTAGTTAGATTAGGATCCACAGAGTGATTGAGGTATTTTGGTAAATGTTGCCAGTCAAGAGTAAGACTTCAAAGTCTCATCTGTTACATAGTCAAAAAGACCCTGTACCCTCCCCCTCCCAATTTCTTGTAGGGCCCTGTGCCTAATTTTGTTGAATTGAATTTTTTGTACGTTTTTTATGTTCAATTTTTTCTTTCTCAATAAAATATATAAACAAGATCAAAGTGTAGTATCTGTTCTTCAGATGCTGCACTTCCATTTCTTGTTCTCTTTCGGTGGAGGAGAAATCCTTCACGACTGAGACAATTTTTATTTTTGTACCTTTTCTCCACGTTAAAAAACGACCCTGGTGTCTAACTCTGTCCCGTGGAGAGGCATAGTAAATAGGTACAACAAAATAGGATTTAACTAAATTATTTTTTTCATAATCTTCAAAATACAGAAATTAAGGTATAATAATGTTTCAATTTCTATATATATTTAAAAATTAAATTTAACTTTTTAATATTTTGGGCTTCCATAGAAATAACAAGCATCGACTTTTCATTAGTTTTGATCTAGAGATATCCAGTTCCTGTTACTAAACTCACTTTTTGGGGATAATTAAGCATTTTTTTTTTTTTTTGTAAAACACATTTTTTTTAATTAAGTATCTTAAGACTTTGAAATTGATAAGCAGGCGTTCAACAACCACCTGTTCTAGTTGGTGTCAGTTTATAAATATGAGCTATCTGCTCATATGCAAATTATACTTAATTTGCATATCACTACATCTCCCTGTCACGGAGGGGCTTTATGCTGCAAGTATTTCTTGTACTTCTCCTTGTGCCCTCCTGAACATCTCTATATCTCTCCTTTTCCTTGGAGATTTGGATCTATCACGTCTTTCCCTATAATCGAACAGTTCCTTCTGCATATTCTGATCTTCCTCTCATTCTACTTCTTTCTCTTCTACCTCGTCCCTCTCTACTTCTTCCGCAGTCTTATTCTGCAGTAACTCTTCTGTTACATCAATAATGAGCAGCTCTGAAGGCATTTCCTCATCCGATTGTTCTCCTTGGGATCTTATTTGATCAGCAAGAGCTAGAACACTGTTTCCATTTTCTTTATTTAATATTGCAGTATTATGTCCTTTCTGCATAATAAATCCTGCTGTCTCGGCTTCTGTGTTCCTGTTTCTTTTGTACCACATCTTTTGATTTGTGGCATATGACATAGTCAAAGAGGGCCTTAATTGTCTGCCCATTAAGGCAGATGGACTTTCTGGCCTGCCTGCATGCGAAATTGTACCTTTTATTTTTAAGCGAAACTGGAATTGGACAGACTATTTCCCTAAATGAGTTCGTAATTAAAGGATACTCTAACCTAACTTCCAAATCTGACCCCCAAGATCGCCATGGGCATGGAATATGTGCTTATATAAAAGATGGCTTTCCATGTGGTAGGGACATCTCCAGAGAAGATCCTAACTTACCCTATATGTTCTTCCGAGTAGCACTAGCTCACACTACGGCATTTATATTTACTCTCTATCGCCCCCATAACAGCAGAGTTACTATCTTTAAAAGCATATCTGAGAAAATTGACCAAGTTCTATCAGCATATCCTTCAGCTAACATTCACGTATGTGGAGACTTCAATGTTCACAATGTGGAATGGTTGACCCACTCAAACAAGACCGATGATGAGAGGAGATTCTGTCATGATTTCTCCATTGCTTATGACCTCACTCAGATTGTTCACGAACCCACACGTGTGCCTGACAATGACGGCCAGTATGCAAGTCTCCTAGACCTTTTTCTCACAACTTGCCCTGAACTATGTTCAGTTTCCGTTCTGTCTCCTCTTGGATCTTCCGACCACTCAGTTGTATCAATTAAGATAAAAATGAAATGTAATAAGTCCTCAGACGTACCTCTCCATCGTACAGTATATCGATACACTATGGCTGACTGGGATAGTTTCCGTACATTTATATCGGATCTTCCTCTTCGTTCCATCTTTAAAAAGGATGTGTCGTCTATAGTATCAGATCTGACAAAATGGTTAATTGTAGGTATAGACAATTTCATACCCTCGAGAAAGTTCCAGCAAAAACCTAACAGCCAGCCATGGTTCTCTCCAGAATGTGCTGCTGCTATTGCACACAGAAATCACTTTTTCCACTGCTTCCAACGTAATAGATGTATGGAAACTAAAGCCGCTTTCAGGACTGCCAGCAACTATTGTAAGAAAGTAATAAAGAACGCAAGAGAGTTGTATGCTCAGTCCGTCAAGTCCAAAGTAGCTGAGCAGCGGCTTGGTTCCCACCAGTTTTAGCGAATTGCAAACAGAATCCTGAACAGAAGCGTGTGCTCTATCCCAACTATCATCAATGGACCTGAGGTAATCTCGTCAGCATCAGACAAAGCCAAACTCTTTGCCAAGAACTTTGTAGCCAATTCTACCCTTTGCGACCAAGGCTGCCAACCCCCAATATTTCCTCCTGTATCAGAAAACACACTGTGATATACAAATATCTGTATGTGATGTTGCCAAGCTAATAAAAAACCTTGATTCCAGTAAAGCAACCGGCCCTGACGGTATTCCAATTATAGTACTAAAAAAACTTCAACCAGAACTAGCACCCATACTTACAAAACTGTTTAAACGTTCTCTTAAGGAGAATTGCTTCCCATCACCCTGGAAAATCTCATCAGTATGCCCTGTATTTAAGAATTCAGGTGATCGTTCATCCCCCTCTCAGTACAGGCCAATAAGTCTCCTGTGCGTCATGAGTAAGTTGCTGGAATTTGTGTTAAATAGAGAAGTAATCAACCATCTCAGCAAAAATAACCTTCTTAGTGACACACAATATGGTTTCCGTTCTGCTAGATCTACAGCAGATGTGCTTACAGTTATATCTCATAGGATTAGCGAATCTCTCGACAGAGGCAACCTTTCTAGGGCAATTGCTCTTGACATATCAAAGGCCTTTGATAGGGTATGGCATAAAGGTTTATTTCACAAGATCTCCAGCTATGGTATAGCTGGAAATGTCTTCTCAATTATTAAATCATTTCTCTCTGATAGGTTCATAAGAGTAGTAGTTGATGGGCAAAAATCAGAAGCTCACAGTATAAATGCTGGAGTCCCTCATGGGTCCATCCTGGGCCCAACTCTTTTCCTGATCTACATGAATGATCTTCCAAATCACATCCTTACATCATTCGTAGACATTTATGCTGAAGACACTACCATCTATGGTAGCACATCTAAGACAGTAAACGACCAAGTTCTCTCCGATTCTCTCTCCTCTGATCTTGATCACGTTGTACAATGGGGAAAGGAGTGGCTGGTTACTTTTAATGTATCTAAAACCAAGCTTCTATCTTTACATCATCAACGTTCTGATTCCCATCTGGCATCAATTAAAATGAATGGCTCTCGTCTTGGGGAGGCCTCAAGTTTTGACAGGCTTCTGGGCTTGACCTTTACTCCTGATCTTAAATGAAATACATACATGAAATCTGTTGCCAAGGCCGCTGGAAAAATGGTCGAATCCTTCTATTGATCCAGTAGATATCTCACTGCTGATTCAATTCTCTATCTATATAAGAGCCAGATACGTCCAAGGATGGAATACTGTTGCCACATATGGGCAGGAGCTGCTAGAAAAAACTTGTCCTGCCTTGATAGGGTTCAAAATAGACTTCGTGGCCTGGTGGGAGATGTCCTTTTCTCTTCGCTGCAACCTCTATCTCACAGAAGAGATGTTGCGAGTTTGTCTCTGCTTTATCGTTATTTTCATGGAAAGTGTTCGGCTGAGCTTCAATCTATGATCCCCACTTGCCAAACTTTCACAAGAAACACTAGACTAGCTGAAAACATTATCAATAATTTTCCCCACTCTTTATCTGTGCCTAAACCTAAACATAGATTCCATGATCAAAGCTTCTTTCTTAGAACTGCACGCCTGTTGAATTGTCTTCCGTTTTCCTGCTTTCCAGCTGTCTATAATATGGTTGTCTTCAAGTCCAACGTGAACAAGTTTCTGATGAGCCGTTCCACTTAAGTTAACAAATTTACCGAACTTCCATTACTATCAATTACTATATTGTCCTTTTGACTACTCTACACTCTTTAACCCTCATCCTTGAGTGGCATATCGGCCGTGGTGACGCCTATGTAAAAAAAACAAAAAAACAAAAAAAAACTTAGTAATAAGCTTGGTAGGAAAGCATCGATTTTCTCCTTCTGTTGCAAACATGCTTTTATGCCCTTCTTTACCGTCTGGACCATCCTTTCCACTATTCCGTTACTTTGAGGGTGGTAGGGAGAGGTCTTGTAAGGTCTGCATCCTATTTTTCTTAGCCATTCATGCAAATCAGCATCCGCAAATTCCGGCATGTTATCCGTCGCCAATGTTCTTGGTATCCCATTTCTCGAAAATATTACTCTTAATATTTGTTTTATGGTGGTACATTTTTTTATCAGGTATTCTCACTACTTCAGGCCAACCTGAATACTAATATTAATAATAGTCCTATTGTTATGTAATGGGTGGTATTAAGATGACGTATGTATTATTCTTTGGTGTTGACTGTTTGTCTTAGGATGTTCATGATTGTGCTGATAGCATATTGGAGACATAAACAGGGTATATATAAAGAGAGAGACAGTTCTGTATATATAAGAGACAGGGTACAGATTACTACAGGAGAGCCTAGCATGTAATTCAATGAGAGGAGATTTATGAATATCTTGATAGATAGACCGAGAGTGCGTTTGACATTTTCGTTTTGACAGTTGTACATTTTTATAGACGCAAAGTTCATATTAATACAATTTCACTTTACCTTTGTTTTTGGTAAAATGATACAACACAAGACGGCAGTTATAAAAACGCATGATGATACGTTTATTTCTTCTTCAACCGGTCGGACATGATTCTGTATTTCGGGGATTCAAAGTTGTTTACATGGTTACCTCTAAAACCTCTCGCTTCCCAGCGAGAATCGGTCTGACCCTCTCTGCTTCCCAGCGAGAATCGGTCTCAACCTCTCTGCTTCTTCCCACTAACTAATCTGATTCTCCTCTAACTAACTTCAAACTCTTTTCTATATTGAGAAATCACACGTACGTCTGGTCAACGTAACCACAACTCACGTGTTTCAAACATGCATGATTTGCACATTTTGAAACCATTTCTGACGACCAGGAAATTTCCTATTTTCTTTGTTGTTTTACAAAGGAATTTAACCTACTTGTCTAATTCTGTAACCAATATTTTTATTATGCATTCTTTCTAAGAATTGTGAATAGTTTTTCCATCCAAATTGTATTTATTAAATATTTTAACAGAATCAACAATTTAACTAGACATTCCATTTAAACCTATTGTTCTTTAAAACTTATCTACAGGGTTCAATCCTTGTTTTATCTGATATCATTTTCATTTAACTAATTCTCTTTTATTTTTAACTTACATGAAAAGGGGACAGCCCTTTTCATGTAACACTATCTCATTGACATAGGCATGATCCATGTGGACTCTGCTCCACGGTTCTGCTTCTCAAGGTCACACATGTATTTTCTTTTGCTTGAAATTCCTGAGTTCTGTGCATTTTGTGCATCTTTTTACGTAGTCCTCTACATCTCTTGAGTACTCCGGCCACCATGCTTCCAATTTTAATCTTCTTTGCGTAGCTGCTACTCCACAATGTACATCAGCATGTACATTTTTTATAACCTGTCTCCTCTGTGTTCTGCGGGAACTAGCAAGTCTCCATTACATATTACCCCGTTTTCTATAGTAAGTGTATGTCTTATTTCTTTGAATGGTCTTTCAGCCATTGAACAATTTCCCCAGCGATTCTCTTTTATTCTCAACACTATTCTGTTTAACACTGGGTTATTTGTAGTTTCAGTAGCCATTTTATCTACAGATATTACATCGGTTTCTACAAGGTGCAGGAATGTGTTTTCAAATTTTTGTCCTTATCCTCTCAATAAAACCTCAATCTAAATAAAGCATCATATTCCCTTTAACATACTCAAAGTCGAACGCCATCAATCTGATCGTTCAACATAATATTCTGGACGTTGTAACTTTCGGTAGTTCTTTTCTTGGGTTGAAAATAAATTCCAGTGGTCTGTGATCACTTTTCAACAAGAATTTTTTCCCATCAAGAACTGTCTTGCTCTGTCCGTTGTCCACACTATGGCTAGTGCCTCCCTTTCTACATTAGAATAATTGTGTTCAGTCGTTGTTAATCTCCTCGATAAGTACACTACGGGATGACTATCTTGTGACAAAATATCGGATACAGAATGCTCACTAGTATCAGTAGTTAGAGGTATGTCCTTCTTAGGGTCAAAAATTTGTACTATTGGCTTTTTTGTCAGAATCTGTTTTAAGTTTTCAAAGACTTTCTGTTGTTGTTCTAACCAAATGAACTCTTCATATTTTGTTCTCAACTTCGCAAATGGTTCTGTCAACTCATTATTTTTTGGTACACATTTTCTATAAAAATTTACAAAATCCAAGAAAGACTCCAACTCTTTTTTATTTTTTGGTGTAGTCACTTTTAGAATTTTCTCTATTAGCACTTTATCTGGAGAGATCCCTTCCTTTGATATTGAGTAACCCAAAAATGATATTTCATTACTGTTGGTTACACACTTTTTTGTATTTACTCTTAGCCGGTTTAATATATTTTCAGTTTTTTTTCTTTAAATCATCTTCATTTAAATCTCCAACACATATATCGTCTTGATAACAGATGGTATTTTCAACATTTTCTATTACTTTTTTAATAGCTTTTTGAAAAATTGCACTTGCTGTTTTTATGTTATACAGCATCCTTTTCCACCTTAACAGGCCTATAGGTGTGTTTATTGTCGTCACTGCTTTAAAATTTTCATCTATGAGTATTTAGTGGAACTGATTTTAGGTCTATCTTCGAAAATACTTTCATTTCGGCAAGTTTATGTAAAGCTACTTCCACATTTGGAATAGGTTACGAGTCAGTGCAAACTTTATGGGTCACTCCTATTTTATAATCTCCACAAATTCTCAAGTCACCGTCTTTTTTTTAATACCACAATGGGTGATGCCCATTTATTTCCTCCTGAAGGGGTAGGTTCTAATAAATCTTCCTTTATTAATTTTCGCAACTTAGGTAATGAATGCACTGGTACTTTTCTCGTTTCATGGTAGGAGGGGGGGACATTTTCTTTTAATTTTCAGGCTAGCTTCATAATTTTTTAATTTTCTTGTTTTTTTCATTTCTATCTCATTTATCAACTTCGTTGAATTTATTTTTAATACATTATTTTTCGGCAATTTGTAACTATAATGGGTACTACTTCATATTTTTCTTTTAGTTCTATTGAACCGTCAAAGTAACCCATGATTGCTATAACCGAGCCATCAAACTGACGTAATTGTATGTTGCTTTTTTTTAAACGCAGTTTTCCCATTTTTTGCCACAAATTTCTGGGAATTATAGTTACTTCACTGCCAGTGTCTATTTGCATTTCAACAACACAATTGTTAATTTTCATTTTTATTTTTGTATCTCCATTCCTTGATCCAGTATTTTGTATATTATCCTTCTTTACATTAAAAATGTGTCTATTTTCATCCTCTATTCTTTCCACATTTTTTGTTTTACATACTTCTTTGAAGTGATTCTTTTTTAAACACTTTGAACATGTTTTTCCAAGCTCTAGGCATTTTTCTTTTTTTCCTTTCATGAATTTTTCCACAGTAAGTACATTTTTTCTTTTCATTTCTACCATATACATGTCAGCCATTATTTCTTCGTAAGAGTTTTGTTTAATTTTGGTTGTAGGTATGTATTAATTCCTACTGTTGTATAAATTCTAGACACACATTCAAAGGCATGTTTATAAGTTGTAACTGTTCCATTAGCTTATATCTATGTGCCGAATTATGCATACCTTCAATTAATCTTAGTTGAATTAAGTCTTCTTCTGTTGTCTGTTTTTCTGTTCCTAGTTTTTCAAAGTCACAGTATTTACTCGCACTTCTTAACTGTTGTAAATATTTTACTACCGATTCATCCACTTCCTGCTTCATTGCCATAAACTTGGTCCTTTCTGCAATCACCAGTCTTTTCTTTGGCCTCATGTTTCCCTTGATAACCTGACTTATTTCTTCGAAAGTCATTTCTTCTAGTTCTCGAGGGGAAAATCACTATAGCAACCTTCATAATTGTTTCACAACCAGCGTTAACCATGAACAAGTCGGTAATTTCATTTTCTCCTACTTTTGTTGTCTTTCAACTTTTTGCTTCTCGCATTAGCAGCAAAACAACGAATCCAAGTATCTATGTATCAACATTAGAATAAAATTAACATTAGAATTAAATTAAACATTAGAATTAGATTAAACATAAGAATTCAATTAAACATGAGAATTAAATTAACATTAGAATTAAATTAACATTAGAATTGAGATAACATTAGAATTAAATTAACATTAGAATTAAATCAAATTAGAATTAAATTAACATTAGAATTAAATTAAACATTAGAATTAAATTAAATTAGAATTAGATTAACATTAGAATTAAATTAACATAAGAATTAAATTAACATTAGAATTAAATTAACATTAGAATTAAATTGGTATTAAGTCTCCTTCTCCAACATCAGGGGTCTACGTTCTAACCTTCCAGAGGTTGAAACCCAATTACAGGAGACTAAACCAGACCTTTTATTTTTAAGTGAAACTGGCATTGGACAGGCTATTTCCCTAGATGAGTTTGCAATTACAGGATACTCTAACTTAACTTCTAAATCTGACCCCCAAGATCGCCATGGGCATGGAATATGTGCCTATATTAAAGATAGCTTTCCATGTGGGAGGGACATATCCAGGGAAGATCCTAACTTACCCTATATGTGCTTCCGGGTTGCTTTAGCTCACACTACTGCATTTATATTTACTCTCTATCGCCCCCACAACAGCAGAGTTACTATCTTTCAAAGCATATCTGAGAAAATTGACCAAGTCCTTTCTACTTATCCTTCAGCTAACATTCACGTATGTGGAGACTTCAATGTTCACAACGTCGAATGGTTGACCCACTCAAACAAGACCGATGATGAGGGGAGGTTCTGTCATGATTTCTCCATTGCCTATGACCTCACTCAGATTGTTCAGGAACCTACCCGTGTGCCCGATAATGACGGCCAGTATGCGAGCCTACTAGACCTTTTTCTCACAACTTGCCCTGAACTATGTTCAGTTTCTGTTCTGTCGCCTCTTGGATCTTCCGACCACTCTGTTGTATCAATTAAGATAAAAATGAAATGTAATAAGTCCCCAGACGTACCACTTCATCGTACAGTATATCGATACACTAAGGCTGACTGGGATAGCTTCCGTACATTTATATCTGATCTACCTCTGCATTCCATGTTTAAAAAGGATGTGTCCTCTATAGTATTAGACCTAACTGAATGGTTAATTGTAGGTATTGACCATTTCATACCCTCTAAAAAGTTTCAGCAAAAACCTAACAGCCAGCCATGGTTCTCTCCAGAATGTGCTGCTGCCATTGCGCACAGAAATCACTTTTTCCACTGCTTCAAACGTAATAGATGTATGGAAACTAAAGCCGTTTTCAGGACTGCCAGCAACCATTGTAAGAAAGTAATAAGGAACGCAAGAGAGTTGTATGCTCAATCTGTTAAGTCCAAAGTAGCTGAGCAGCGGCTTGGTTCCCACCAGTTTTGGCAAATAGCAAACAGAATCCTGAACAGAAGCGTGTGCTCCATCCCAACTATTATCAATGGACCTGAGGTAATCTCGTCAGCATCAGACAAAGCCAAACTCTTTGTCAAGAACTTTGCAGCTAATTCTACCCTTTGCGACCAAGACCGCCAACCCCCAATATTTCCTCCTGTATCAGAAAACACGCTATGTGATATACGTATATCTGTACGTGATGTTGCCAAGCTAATCAAAAACCTTGATTCCAGTAAAGCAACTGGCCCTGATGGTATTCCAATTATATTACTCAAAAAACTTCAACCTGAACTAGCGCCCATACTTACAAAACTGTTTAAACGTTGTCTTAAGGAGTTTCCCATCTCCCTGGAAAATCTCATCAGTATGCCCTGTATTTAAGAATTCAGGTGATCGCTCATCCCCCTCTCAGTACAGGCCAATAAGTCTCCTGTGCGTCATGAGTAAGTTGCTAGAATCTGTGTTAAATACAGAAGTAATCAAACATCTCAACAAAAATAACCTTCTTAGTGACACTCAATATGGTTTCCGTTCTGCTAGATCTACAGCAGATGTCCTTACAGTTATATCGCATAGGATTAGCAAATCTCTCGACGGTGGCAATCTTTCTAGGGAAATTGCTCTTGACATATCTAAAGCCTTTGATAGGGTATGGCATAAAGGTTTACTTCATAAGATCGCTAGCTATGGTATAGCTGGAAAAGTCTTCTCAATTATTAAATCATTTCTTTCTGATAGGTTCATAAGAGTAGTAGTTGAGGGGCAAAAATCAGAAGCTCACAGTATTAATGCCAGTGTCCCTCAGGGATCCATCCTGGGCCCAACTCTTTTCCTGATCTACATTAATGATCTTCCAAATCATATCCTTACATCATTTGTAGACATTTATGCTGACGACACTACCATTTATGGTACCACATCTAAGACAGTAAACGAGCAAGTACTCTCCAATTCTCTCTCCTCTGATCTTGAGCATGTAGTACAATGGGGAAAGGAGTGGCTGGTTACTTTTAATGCATCTAAAACCAAGCTTCTCTCTTTACATCATCAACATTTTAATCCACATTTGTCATCAATTGAAATGAATGGCTCTCGTCTTCAGGAGGCCTCAAGTTTTGACAAGCTTCTGGGCTTGACCATTACTCCTGATCTTAAATGGAACACGTATATCAAATCTGTTGCCAAGGCCGCTGGAAAAATGGTGGGATCTTTCTATCGATCCAGTAGATATCTCACTGCTGATGTTATTCTCTATCTATATAAGAGCCAGGTACGTCTAAAGATGGAATACTGTTGCCACATCTGGGCAGGAGCTGCTAGAAAGGACTTGTCCTGCCTTGATAGAGTTCAAAATAGACTTCGTAGCCTCGTAGGAGATGTCCTTTTCTCCTCCTTACAACCTCTATCTCACAGAAGAGATGTTGCGAGTTTGTCTCTGATGTATCGTTATTTGCATGGAAAGTGTTCAACTGAGCTTCAATCTATGGTCCCCCCTCGCCAAACTTTCACAAGAAACACTCGTCTAGCTGTAAACACTATCAATAATTTCCCCCACTCTTTATCTGTGCCTAAACCTAAACATAGATTCCATGAACAAGGCTTCTTTCTTAGAACTGCACGCCTGTGGAATTGTCTTCCGTTTTCCTGCTTTCCGGCTGACTACAATATGGTTGTGTTCAAGTCTAAGGTAAATAAGTTCTTGATGAGCCGTTCCATATAAGTTATTAAATTTACCAAATTTTCATTACTAATGATTACTATATTGACCAACTTCTACTGTACACTCTTTAATCCTTATCCTTGAGTGGCCTCTGGGCCTTGATAATGTGGTGATGCCTTTGTAAAAAAAAAAAAAAAAAAAAAAAAAAATTACAATCAGTTGGTTTTAATTACTACATTGTACAAATCTTTAAAAAAAGAAAGATAAGATTAGTATAATTTAAATTAAATGTTAATTTATAATGGTTTGCCTTTTCTTTCTTCATTTACATAAATTAAGCATACATTTTCGTTTAAATTAAAATGACATTTAACTGTATGGAATTATTATTTTCTGTGAAATTAAAAATCACAGGAAGAAGTAGATGAGAACTATGGAGGAGGATAAGGTTTGGTATGAAACTTACAATGAGAAATGAAGCTGTCAGTTCCAACAAGAAGTCAGTCAACAACCTCTTTAGCAGCATCAATCAGAGACATATCAAAGATAAGACGTCGCATAGGAAGCAGTGAAGCCAATCTTAATCAGCCTTCATGTAGTTAAACGTTTTCTTTATGGAAGAGATGATCAATAGAAGATTTCACAGAAAAATCAGCCTCAACAACAGCATGATCAGAAGAACCTGATGGAGGAGAAGGAGGAAGAAGAGGAGAAATAGAACATGATTTATGAGCAAAAGTGATAAAAAAATCAAGTAAGTTTTATGAAAGTTATCAGGAAAGTATCTAGGAAAGTTGGCACATTTGATCAGCAAGATCTGTTTTAGAGTAAGGGAGCCAGTCAGAATGATAAGCACTGAAGTTACCACAAAGATGGAGCTTGATAGATAAAGTTGCAATGGACTGTCATTTTCATAATTTATTCTATATATATGATTATTTTTTATATATGTCGTGAAATAAGTGTACATTAATTTGTCCTAAACTGCATCTTGAACTCCACAAAATATCATCTTTCTAATTTTCTAATACAGATGAAAATCAAACGAGATGATTTGATCATCACTCCTTCCAATATCCTATCATAAAAACACTCCCAAGCATGTGGAATAGATATAGTCTCAGCTATAGTAATAAGGAAAGACTATTCTGAGTTGATCCTTGTTCTCTCCATAACAAATGCCTTGCAGAATCTTGCTTTCCAGATAGCAAGAAGCTTTGTGGTACTAGCTTTCAAAAATTCTAGAAAAAGAATTAACCTAAAAAATTATCGAACCATAAGTCTTCTAAAAAAAAAAATCAATCTTGTAATATTAATGTTCAGAATTTTTTTAGATGAGGGTTGTTTGGATTAATTGGTCTAATGTGCTCAGTTTGAGTGTTATTTGTACAACTATCTGATCGATCTAACCTCCAACTTTCTTCAGGTGTATAAGTAGCCATAGTAAAGGAAAGGAAGGGGGTTTAGCACTACACTTCATAGGTTTCGTATTTAGGTTAAGTTGAAAGTAAATTTACAAAAAATTATATACTCAGTAAAATACCTAGCAAGACACTACGGGATTTAGCTCTACATTTCTGAATTGTTTATAATGAAAAAAGGTTAAAGTTTAATTAGATTCATTAACAAATTGTAAGTTCTTAAAAAAACTAAAATTTACAAAATAAAATGTGCTGAAAATTATAACAATATTCAACTGGGATGGGTTTATCCGGCTCCAAATGAATTTCCTGTGTCTCATATCAAGGTAGTTCACCTACATCAATCAGCAACTAAGTCCTTGGCATAGTTTAGCCGTTCCTGATTCCAGTGATGAACAAAAATTATGTGCCACCAGCTCCATGTATGTCTTCACTGTTCCAATGCAACAATTTAGTAGATGTTGGTCTTCCTGCTGTTAGAAGGTGAAAATAGGGCTACCAACTTTCAGATAAATTTCTATTCAGGGAATATAATCAAACCAGTGAAGTCAACTTTTCAGGAGAATCTCTGTGATACTAGTTTTGCTGGAATTCGATTAGAGAGATGGTTGCACAGGATGTGTTGTATGCAGTACAAGCACTGGCGTAGCTAGGGGGGGGGGCCGCCCCAGACGGCACACCTGAAGGGGCAGCATTTGGAGAGGGTAAAAATAGAAAGTAGAAAAAATAAATAAAAATAAACAAAAGCTAACAAAAAATATGAAATTTTATACCAAAAAGGTTGTAAAAAATCAGAATTTTTTTTTTTTTGGGGGGGGGGGGGTATCGGAATCAGAAAAAATGTGTCCCTATTTTCTGAGCGTCAGGGGGGGGGCGGCATGGGGGCGGCATTTTGAGATGGTAAAAGGGGAAAATCGAAAAAAATGCTAACAAAAAATCTGAAATTTTATATCGAAAAGGTTGTAAAAAATGGGAACTTTTGTAGTTATTGGAATCGCAAAAAGGTGTCCCTATTTTGCGAGCGGCATATGTCAGGGGGCGGCATTTTGAGAGAGTAAAAATAGAAAATAGAAAAAAATAAATAAAAATAAACAAAATCTAACAAAAAATCTGACATTTTATACTGAAAAAGTTGTAAAAAATCGGAAATTTTTGAGGTATCAGAATCAGAAAAATGTGTCTCTCATTTACGAGCAGCACATGTTAGGGGCGGCATTTTGAGAGGATAAAAATAGAAAATAGAAAAAATATATAAAAGCTAACAAAAAATCTGAAATTTTATACCGAAAGTTTGTAAAAATCTGAAGTATTGGAGGTATCGGAATCGGAAAAATGTGTCCCTATTTTACGATTCCAAAACCGATTCTTTTAAATTTTTAATTTAATTTTTCATTATTGGTACTAATTATAAATATTTATTATTTTTAAATTATCACTAAAACTAAAATGAGAATAACCTCAAAATACTATGTAAATTTATTTTATTTGTAAAACAATTTTTTTAAATTGCATGAATTCTCTATGTAACCTTTCAAAGAAAGCAGTTGCTTTACATGTTCTGAAAAATGTTGAAAAATTAAACAGCAACAGTCTTTGCAGCCCGCGGCGATCGTAAGATTTGCCCCCCCCCCTGCATTTGATAATCTGTTAACCTTCAAAATTCCAAAAGCCCTCAAAATATTTATTTTCATGGAACTAATGTTAGACTGCAGCTATTAGTCCTAGATTTTCATCGTATTACAGTACTCGTCAAAGAAGACCAAAGATTTTTCAAAACAATTATATAATTTTCTTCGGATTAATGTTCACACAATTCCCTTCAGATTAATGTTTACATACTTATTATTATTGAAAAGAAATTGTTAAATTAAATTAACTGGCTACGTAATTGTATACGTAGCCAGTTAATTTAACAATTTCTTTTCAATAATAATTGAATATTATTATAATAATAATTGAAATTTCTTTTCAATAATAATATATGACTTGGGTGCCATGAGCTAGAATCGAAATTGAAACACAACTCTCCACCCTCATTCCCTAGCCTCTGAACCACTAATAAAATAAAGACTGGGTATACAAATAAAAGAAACCAAATATCTTTTCAAAACAAAAACTTATAATTCAAATTATAAAAAAAATGTTAAATTAAATGAATTAGCTACACAAGCAAATATAATAATAAATTTAAATGAGAACATTTGAAAACCTGAAAATGTTATGAAATGATAAAATCATTTTTATTTACTTTTTTGTCGTTGTTGTTAAAGTCCGAATTTTCGCCAAATGACATGGATGTATAAAGGAGAGAATAGTCCGATGTAGTTTTCTTTTTTTTGTCTTCATAATGTTATTATTAAGAGGTCGAGCCCTCCGAAGAAAAAAAACGTCTTGTATCGGTGCTTTTTTAAATCCGTGTGTGTAATCGCTCGGTTTTCAGAAATTTGTTGTTGTTAATAACGTTTCAACTCTTTTAAAAATAGTTTTAATATATTTTAAATAAATGTATTTATGAATGACAAATAAGGCTATAAATTTATTTTTTGTGAGAGAACTGTCGCAAGGCATCAAGTCGGTTGAAAATTTACAAACAGATTTTTTGCGCCTTTTTTTCGGCAAAGTTATCAATGACTCTATCAAAATTCACTTCCTCGACAAGTTCCCTCTCTATTGAAAGGATTGCCAAGTCTGTAAGTCTTGTCTAGCTCATTGCTGATCTAAGGTAGTTTTTTATGAGCTTCAGTTTTGAGAAAGAGCGCTCACAGCTAGCAACGCTAATAGCACTGGTGAGGAAAATTCTCAGCAAGATCACAATATTAGGGACGGAATCCCCAAGTTGGTATCTTTGTATAAAGTTCAAAAGTTCTAGAGGTCCATCGATTTTGTCTTTTTCTGAAGCTTTTACAACATACTGTAACCTCTTCCTTTCAGCAAAGAATTTCTCTTTTTCTATATCTTCGTCAAATCCACCAAGCTGACAATCATAATTATCATCAAGCAGATTTGACGGTATAAGAAAAGCGTATTTATTTGCAAGATTGTGAACTTGTTGAAATCTGCAAGATATTTCTTCAGTCAATCTGTCTATGACAGACAGCATTTCCCGTCTCAACTCAGTATCAAAACTCAGCGCTGCATCAGTCAATCCTTCACCATCCATTCGTTTCTTTTTGCGAATACGACGCTCCATGCTTATCCCCATTTCAGAGCAGAGTGTTTTTGACTCGTCTATTGCAGTGCCCACTATCTTTTCTCTATTCTGAAGAAGGAAATCTTTCAATGCCGTCAGCCTGACAGAACTTTGTTGCAGATCCAGCCCTTTTTTTTGAAGATATTTCTGGGCATCATTGATTTCTGGGAGAATAGTTTTCCAAAGGTTCAGAAATAAAAGAAACGGAAACGATAGTACCGAGTTGAGAATTAAAGATGCATCTGATCTTGAAGTTGCATTTTCTCCTTCTTCTGTGAGCTGTTCCAGGGCAATGACGACTTCCAATATTTGTTTTATCACAACATCTACAGCATCTGCTCGACTACTCCATCTAGTATCCACAGTCCGTTTGATACTTAGACCGGTCAACTACAGAATAAATGTTAACTTAATGATAATGGACCAGTTTTCCTACCTAGCAAAAAACGGACGAATTTTCCACGCACCCAAATGCGGGGGGGGGGGCAAATTTTACTACCGCCCCGGGTGGCAAAAGGTCTAGCTACGTCACTGAGTACGAGTCAAAGACCCTGAAAGTGTGAAGATGTTTACAATGTGTGAAGATCGTACAGCATTATTGTGTATCCCTAGTTTTGTTAAGAATTTTATCTCTTGTCAAAATCACAATCGACTCTGAAGGTGGTAGAAGACTGCACGAGTGTGAACAATATGGATTGCGATCTCATCCTTACTTTTCCCAGTGGCTGTATAGGTTGAGCTGAAATACTTGAACTGTTTGACTTCCTCAACAATAGTGTTCTTGAGAATGATAGGGACTTTATTGGGAAAGGGGTTGTTGGCTGACAGAACTTTTGTTTTAGAGAAATTGATCATCATATTCACGTGTTTGGCAGAGGTGTTGACAGGCTGGGTATCCATGTATGTTTTGTCAAGAATGGTAATATCAACTGCATAGTCGAGGTCAGTAATGGAACGAAAATATCCAATTTGTATACCAGAAAAGTCCATCATGCCCTTATCAAGATCTTGTCAATAATGTAGTTAATTAAGGGAAAGAACATAAGCTCGGCAGACATAAATTCATACATTGACGAATTCTGATTCTTCTCCATAATAACATACATCTCTTGTTCAGATGAATGAATCAGCTACAGTTGAGTGTGTGAGTATGACAAGTTCATCTTTAGTATATTTTTCTCCCACAAGTTGTTTCAAGTAGTGTTTTTCAAATTGATGAACCTTGTATGGCCATTGTGGTAATGAATTTCTGAGAAAAGGACTAGAGAGAGAACTTTGTTTCTTATTTAAATGTGAGTAAACTCTCAATGGTTTGATGCCAAATATTTAAAATATTCTTTTTCTACATTTTTTTATTGGCTGAGCAATATAAAGTCTATTTTATCTTGTTGCGTTTCGAGTTGAGGCCGCTTTTGTACAAAATATGTGACTCCTATTTTTGGTTAATTTATCTTATTGGTCACACACATATGCACACACACAAACGCACACATAAAATTGTAAGTTCTTTTCTAAACGAGAACAAATGTAGAGAAGAGATGGCAATCTTGCCAGTTTAAGACATGCAAAAGGTAATATTAGAGATTTGCAGAGAGAGAGAGAGAGAGAGAGAGAGAGAGAGAGAGAGAGAGAGAGAGAGAGAGTGAAAAACTCTTCTGAAGCATGAAATAAAAATTAATGCATGGTGAAAAGAGAAGATGAAGTATGTTTGACAACAGCAAAATAGTTCTTTTATACAAGCTGCCAACGAGATGTACATGTGTATAAAATAACAGAAGAAAATCTATGCTTTGTACTTTGTTGAGAAGATTGCATCTGTGTGTGTAACATTTTATTTTCAGTATTCATTTCCCCGAAACAAGTGTATTCTCAAATCTTCATAGGTTTTAGTAAACCTGTGAAGAGCAGACGAGTTCGAACAACTTTTCAGTTTGGATGCCTGAGTTTATGAGTGAAACGTAATAATCAAGTTATGAGTATAAGGAGTTATTAAATGAAGGAAGTGACGGAAATTGATACTGAATTTTTCTCAAGATCCGGCTTGATGAATAAAGGAGCAGTGATGACGAGAATCATTAAAGAATTTTTGAATGAAACTAAAATTAAAAAAAAATAATAATAAATATTTGTCAAAACTTCTTATTGTTGCCCATCGGTAAATGCAAGTTGAATCTGTCTTGATATGTAGAATCTTTGCCTGCCACTAATTAACTCCTTTTAACATTGTGTCCAGTTCTGCCAGGTTGCACATTATTTGCTGGGCACAACCAGTTTGCATTCTTATTGACCAATCCATTGCCCTCTAGCACGACCCCAGTGGCAAGTGAGCTTGCATTCACCCAAACAGTAACCTCACTTCCATTCACACAGCTTGCACAGAATCGTCCTGATGTATCCTGCTCAGTGTTTCCATCAACATACTCTTGAGAGAGGGGTCATGCGTTTCATCATCCCAACCAGTGGTAACTTTGTTGGCACAATATTTTAGCTACACAGAGTTATCCGTAAACAGAAAAATGACAGAAAAAAATTGTTTGCCTTTTCATGACTGGTGCAGATTCTAAAACATCTCCTTCTCATAGCCATCAGAGTCCATCACCATTGCTGTGAACATGCAATCCGAGCACTCTTGCCCCTTCTTGAAGTTGTTCTCTAGACTTACAGACCAGTCCAAATTTTCCCAAATGGTTCTCCACTCGATCTGCAGATGCTTCTGTGCACATACATCTGCATTTGCCACTGCATCTATAAAAGGTGACCCTGTTTGAGAATTTATTGTAGGTGGAACTTTGACCTTGAAGTGGCTGCATGGCTGCAACCACATCCTCAGCTGCATCTCGTGTGAGTACCCTTACTCATGTTAGCAAATAACCCATATTCAAGGCATCAATGTTTGATGCCTGCTGCAACTCCATTGAAATGTCATTGGGGAACCCTGTTACGCTTCATTGCAGTCTCAAACCCTTTCCCCATGAATCCAGCTATTCCTGCAAGTTGGCGTATTTTGTTAGCATATACGTCCACATGTTCTACAGCCCACTTGACTTGTTTAAGCTTTGAATACGCAGCGAAAGCCCCATCGGAAGAAGCCTCTTTTAACTGGGCTTCAATCAAGTTGATATTCGTCTGATGACCTTCATCCATCTCCAGATAGAGTTGGAGCACATCTGCCTCCAAATATAACGATAGAAGGCTTGCCACGTCATCTATTTGTTGTAGGTTTGCAACAAGTTGCACCTTTTTGAGCCAGGCCACCACATCTCCATCACCGTAGAAGGACTTTATTATATCACTGCTGAGCTTTACTTTTGCCACTCAAAAAACAAAGTGGAATAATCAATCAATAAATAAAAATAGAAAAAGCTTGAATTAAAGTAAGACTAATAATAATAATAATAGACACGGTCAAATGGGGAAGGCAGTAGACTGGAAATTATACAGACGATTGCATCTTGAACATTCAGACAAATGGTACAAACCCAAACCAGCAGCATGAACTGGAAAATGAATATCACAAGATCCTATGGGACATGAATATACAAACCGATAAACCCATCCAATCAAGAAGACCGGATATCATAATAGTAAACAAGAAGGAAAAGTTCTGCCAGATTGTAGATTTTGCCATTTCAGAAGATCACAGAGTGAAGATGAAGGACATGTAGAAGTGGAGTAAATAGACGGAACTGGTCAGAGAGCTCAAAGGGATCTGGAAAATGAAGAAAGTCAAGATAACACCACTAATAGTAGGAGCACTAGAAACAATATCAAAAAAACTTTGAAAAAAGAATGGGAAAAATTGGAATCAGAGAGATAGCTAAAAAGATACAGCGGATAACAATAATGAAAACTTCAGAAATATTAAGGAAAACTCTTTAATTCGGAGACTAGCACACATGAACTACAGACACAAACTGAACACACAGAAATGGCTACAAATGTAAAAGGCAAAGAAACATCACATGGAATCAACGGTAAAATTGTAAGATATCGCCCCTCCCCCCTTTTTTTAGTGTGTATCACCATAAACTGGCACCACACAAAATAAATGAGGGTCAAGGAGGATGGAAAGATTGAGGAGAGAAAGCACTAACCAAACTTCCACTGATAGAGTGCAGAAAGGACTGCGACCTTGTGGAGGCTTATTGCCACCCAAATTCCAGTGAAGACCAAATCCAATGAGAAATCAATGGTAAGCAGTTGTTGCAATAATGCAGATTCTTTTGCAAAGGTAATCAAAAGAGGTGGAGTGTATTGGAAACCTGGGGAGACTCCAGAAAACACCACAAGTTGTTCTCAAAGAGCAATTTTTGATGATGGCTTATGTGACTACTCCTTGTGTGGCTACTCCTTGTGTGGCTACTCCTTGTGTGTAAATAATAATAATAATAATAATAATAATAATAATAATAATAATTATTCATCCAAAATCCTTGCCAACTTCAACTAATCTTCACCAACCATTATCAGTGTCATCTCAGCTGTCCAAAAAAGAAGGCTGCTCTGTGCTTTCCCCTTCATTTCTTTTCACAGCAATTATTATCCTCATATGCAAATTAATGCCATATGTATATTAATAAACTGTCTATAGACGAAATTTTTTTTTTCTTTCCTTTCTTGATTCCGTCACCTGACAGGATAGACAGAGACGCCGTCGCTTGTGTAAGTCATGTTTTTCATTACTTTCGCCACAGTTTTGGCAAGGTTGAGTATGTACAACTTGGAACATTGGATGAAATAAACATGTCAGGTATCATAGCTGCCAAACTATCTGCTAATTAATTTGAATTTTTGCAGTGGTTGCTTATAGTTTTATACATACATTGTGTTGTTATACAGAAAGAATCAAATAATTACACGTTTTATAAAAAAATAATAACGGCCTGTAAACACATTTAAACAACATTTAGCCACTTTACACCCCTCTAAAAAACAAAATATGAACAAAACGTTTGATTGTTCAATTTTTAACACATTAAACTTTGCTCATGGACGTTATTTTTTTTCCTTTACACTGTTCTCAAAGAAACGTGCAAAGCATTTAAAATATTGAATTATAAAAATATATATTATATAAATCTCACCTGTTTAAATGTATGTATGTATGTTTGTATGTATGATTTTAAAAGCTGTACTACCGGCAAAGCGAACGTCTCTCTATTCTATGTTCTGTGTATTTGGGATTGTTTTATTCTTTTATTCATGTTGAATTCACCTATTCGTAACAACCATCATCATCGTTGTCATGAACGTTGAGGATTTGTGCCGTTATGAACGCGTGTTCATTTTAAAAGCTGTATTACCGGCAAAGCGAACGTCTCTTTATTCTATGTTCTGTGTATTTGGGATTGTTTTACTCTTTTATTCATGTCAAATTCAACCATCATCATCGTCATCATAAATGCTCCTTCATATATATTCTACATGTATGTGTATGTGTACGTGTGTGTGCATATGTATGTACATGCGTGTATGTATGAATGTATGTCTGTATGTGCATGTTGTCATGTGTGTTTGTTCTTGCGTATGTGTGTTTGCGTGCATCTGTTTGTATGCATGCTTGTATGTGTACGTGTATATTTTTATTTCGATATGTGTGTGGGATGGAGAGGACTCCCAAAAGCCCTGTTAAGGCAACCCCTCTGGGTAAAGCAAATCTCTGATTTAAAAAAACAAACAAACAAAAAAAAAACATAAAGTGGGAGACCAGTACCCGCATTAAGCTGGTCTGCAGTTTGATTTATTGCTGGCTATCTTACACTCATGCTTGTTGCTGGATCTCAACATTTTGAACCGAGAGAGAGACTTAGCTGTCGTACAAAGCTAAAACTCTGTAACATCATCTTTGTATAGATACTTCCTCAGGCATTTATCTATAAAAATTGTCCGTGGCGATAGAAAAAGTGTCACGTGTGTAGCCCTGAAATGCTGGAAGCATGTAATAATTGATCTGCCATCATTCTATATATGCATATGTGTGTGTATGTATGTATGTATGTATGTTAATATATGTACTAGTGTATGTATGTGTATGTATACCTATTTGTATACGTATGTATATATGTGTATCTTTATTTATTTTTGTGTATATATGTTTATGTGTGTTTGTATGTATATAAGTGTATGTATGTATGTATAGGTATATGTATATATGCATATATATGTATGCGTATAGGTGCATATATATGTATGTGTAGATATATGTAGGTAACTTTATGTGCATGTATGTATATGTGCATACATGTGTACGTATATGTATGTGAATATGTATGTATATGTGTGTATGTATTTGTATATGATTGTATATATGTGTATGCATATGTATGTATATGTGTGTATGTATATGTTTGTATGTATGTGTTATATGTATTGTGTATGTATGTATGGACGTGTGCATGTGTGTATGTTTATGGGTATGTATGTGTATGTATGTGTGTATATGTATATATATGTATGTATGCCAAGGACCGTCTTCAATGTCATGTCTGCTTGAGCACGTGAATTCGCTGGCAGGTCTAAAAAAAAAGGTTATCTTCAGGCTCATGGACTTTCAGTAACTGAGGGAGTGGCACTCGTCTGACAAGACGTTGCAATCATCACGTATGTATGTATGTATGCCTGCCTAAAACTTTCGATAGAGGTGACGAATTTTCATGAGATCAGTATCCTTTTGAAGCTCAATCCTTCGGACGACAAATAAAAATTGGCTTAATAGATTAATTACTTCACCTTCAACTGGGCAGTTTTCTACAAGGAGGGTCGTTTTTTTCGCTAACATTTTTTGCAAGTCATTCAAACCTCGCGTTGATATTCGCTTTAGGCGTTATTTTTGTGACGTCACAACCGCAATAGGCGCATCGAAAAGAGCATTTTTTTTCCACCTCTTTTTTCTTTGGCATGTTACGGGTTTGTTACGGTACTTCTATTTTTTTTTGCGCTTGCAATTTTCCTTTTTCTTTTTTTTTCTTGCTCAGCCAACACCCTTTACACACCTTCACTTTCTCTTCCGCCTTCGCATCACGGATTCGTGCTTGCTTGCCTACACAACTTTTTTTTTTGCTCAACACACACCTCCAAATACCCGGGCAACGCCGGGCACCCAGGCTAGTTAAATTATAAAAATAAAAATGATAAACTACAAGATTGTTTCATGCATCACCACCACCTCCTTCATACAATCTCAATCTCCTCTAGAATTTCAGGAGATCATATTAGTTTGAATATGATTAGCTTTTAATCGCTGTTTTATGTAAGCAAATTAAGTTGTTATCATTAACTTTTTTTCTTTTACTAAAACGTGATTTTTAAGTAAAAAATAGTTGGTTTGTAAGAATTGCTGAAACTATTTAATGATAAGCGACTTTACACTAGGAACACACATGAAAAGATTGCAAGAAAGTATAAGAAAACAATTTCGATTTGACAGACAAAAACGATTAAACATTGTTCTTCTTTCACGATTCTTTTTTATGTCTGCTTTCTTTATTTCATACATCAATCATATTACAAAGAAAACATGCACCAATTTTTAAACTGCATAACATTTTATGTCAGTCATTAAAAAAATTGATTCTAACATAAAATTAGTGCTGCAATTTTTCTGCTTATTCAAGAAATTGTTACCTTCTTCTATTTTAATCACAGTTGATATTATTTTTTCTTTTGTTGCAGAAAAATGGACTCATCCAA
The DNA here is from genome assembly GCF_053919585.1 of Euprymna scolopes. NCBI lineage: Eukaryota > Metazoa > Mollusca > Cephalopoda > Sepiida > Sepiolidae > Euprymna > Euprymna scolopes. The sequence goes on from NC_136509.1 coordinate 56,811,162, forward strand.
ATTTTTCCACCTCATTTGGAGTCAATCAGCCGGGTGAAAAAATATATGTGCATATGTCTATGCAAGAAACACACACGCACACGCGCATACACACACACTACAATAATGTTGCATTGTTTATGTATTCATGTACACACATATGCGCATAGAGAAAAAACGTTTACTGCAAATTGGCCTTGTTACTTTGAAATCTATTTAGATTAGATGAGGTCAATTCGACGATGACTACCTGTACAATTCTATACTCATACATAAATATACAATACCCATGAAAATCTGATTTTGTGCCTTTTCAAAATAGTCACAACTCTGAATAATCACAGTTTCACACACACGTATGTGTATATGCAAACGTGTGCCATTTTTCAAATAAGCAAGTTGTTAGCAACTGCCAATGGCCTTGCAGCAGATGGACTTCAAAAAAAGCGAGATGGGGGGTCAGGGAGAGGAAGGTGGTGGAGGGGGAGGGGAGCACAAGTTGCAACAGCTTTTCAAAGCGTGTGACCTTGATGGTTCTGGATATATTGACCAGGCAGAATTGGCAACAATTTGTACTGATATGTCGACCGATGAGCTGACTGACGTATTCAAAGAACTTGACACGGACGGAGACGGGCGAATTAGTGTGGATGAATTTGCTCGAGGATTTAAGGAGATTAACGGAAGTGTATTACAGATTCCTCGCAACCACAGGCGAAAAAGTCTTGCCGAAATTATGGAAGAAGAAAATATAGGTAGAGACTCATCGTACACAGATTTTGTTGGTGCACTTGAAGAAGGCTTCAAGAGTTTGTCATGGTAAGTTACACATAATTTATTCCTAAGGGTTATTAAATTAAACGTTTTTTGAGGATGAACAAGATAAACTTTTGAATAAGGAATTGAAAAAAATATTCACAACAAACCAAAAAGAAATGTCGCCACATTTAAAAAAATCGACTCATATCATGCTTTTGTTTTGATATTTGAAAAACTAGTAAAATATTTCATAATTAAACATTAAATAATTATTGTGATTGAAACAGAGATACAAATGTTTTTTTATCTGAAAGTTATCAATTTTGAGACAAGATAGGCATGAAAATCTATTGTGTGTGTAAATAAACTTATACGTACATTGTTGAAATGCTGAATATTACAAACATTGAACATACCATGATTTTAGCAATATTGCACAGAAAATTGTACATAATATGACAACTGGTCTTTCTGGCAATAAGCATTACTGTAAGTTTTGTATTTCATAAATCTTCATTTTAATATAGAATATCACACGACTATTTATGTTCATTTTTTTATTTTAAAAATGGTTTTGATATTATCCATTAAAAGGAAATGTACGGTTAAGATTCTTTTAGCATTGATCTCAAATTTGCAAGTAAAATTATATTCCACTCTTTATCAGCATCTCGTAACTTGGACGTGACAATTAAGCACTTCACTAGAAATTATGTCAATCTGTTCGATCAGTTAAAAAAGAACAGAAGGGAAGTGCAAGTAATTTGTTCATTAGAAATCAAAACAACAAACAAAACAGTGAACATCATGTTAGTTTTTTTTTTTTAGTTTTTGGTTTTGTATGAACTTTAATCTGTAAAGCAAATCATAAAACCAACTTATGTGATCTATATTTATTGGATGCATTGCATCAAGAAGAATAAAGTTTATTATTTTTACTTTTTTAACCAATGAGCTCTACTCTACGAAGATGTAACGGACCAGAGTATAATAATACCTCAATCCCGTTACAAAAGAATAATGAAACGAATGGAATTGAAGGAAACATCAGTTAGTAGTCAGCTACGCGAAGGGGTTCTCAGGGACCAGTAGTAGATAGAGAGAGAAAGAGTCATACAGTCTGCTAGCTCGTGCCCCATACATAGTAGTAAGTGGGCGTGACGGACGCGGGCGGTCCGAAGACCGACCGACCAGCACGGAAGCTGGGCCAGAAAAAAAGGAAGAGCCGGTTGTTACTCTCTCTTTTATACTCGTTTTCGGTGGTCCTTTGCGCATGTGTATATTTCCTTAGAAAGCGGAAATGACGTCGTCCATGTGTGCGTTTGTATGTGCGTGTGTGAGTACATATGTGTGCGTTAGCGTGTGTGTCTATACACATGAATGTGAGTGTATGTACGCGAACGTGAATATGTGTACATGTGTGGACGTGGGCGCGTATGTTTGTGTGCGCGTATGTATATGACATAGCTTGAAATGTGAATGTGTGTTTTTGTGTGAGGCTTGAAAAAGGCTCATACAATACTCCCCTTCCTAGGAAAAAAAAATAACATGCAATGTATATATATTTATGTATATATATATATATTTTTTTTTTTTTTTGTGTAGGTAATGTTTTCGGCAATTGATTTTTCGTCCTGTTTTGTTTTGTTGTTGGTGTGGTTGTTTGAAAAAAACGTCAAAAAGAACGGAATGTCAAAAACGGAGTGTGCTCGTAAAAAAAAAGGGTATTTACTTACACGTGAAAAATGCGTTTACTCTTTTTTTAGGCTGACATTTGTTTGTTTGGTTTTTGTTGTGTGCTGACATGTGCAAAGAGTTGCTTGGACAGAGAAGTGAATTGTTCATTTGGAAGGAAAATTTTTTTGTTTCGTGGTGACGTTGTGTGTGTGTCCAGTTGACGGTATCTTCGCATGTGAGTCTGCGGTAATGTGTGCATCGTTTGGACTGGCACTAGTTGCGCGTTCGTTCTTGTTGAACGGGGTTTGGTTGCCGTTGTCTTCACATGTGCGTCTGCGGTAGTGTGTGTACATTGTCTGTACGGGTGTTTGTTGTGTATTCGTTCGTGGTTGCTGGCTGTCAATGAAACTTCCAAGTTTTGAGTTTATCAGCGTGCGTGGTGCATCTCAACTCGTATTGTTGATTCAACTTCTTCCTATGTGAGGGATGTCCTGTTTCTTTGTTGTTGCGTCTGCTGTGCGGGAGGGAATTGCATAGGCCTATGTGATTTGCTCCTTGCGTTTGTTGCAGGGTAATGTCAGGAAACGTGAAAATGTTTGTCGAGCTCGAATTTTTCTTTAAATTCGGTAGTAAAGTCGACAGCTCCGTGTTCGTTTTTTTTTTTTTTGCCGAGTCTGACGAGGGGTTTCGTCATTGTAGCTTGTTGAGGTACTTGTCGGTAGTAGGTCACTTTTTTTCTTTGTTGAAAAGTTCGTTTTTTTCTTTATCAAATAAAACGCGCGTCTCGCTCAAAACAATTAATTTCAAAACGGTAGGGTCGCCATGGTTGTTCAGTTTCGCGTCAGTCGGGCGCCAGTTTGTTGTGGACTTGTGGCATAGGAGGAAATGCGTGCTCCTCTCGCGTTCCGAGGGAAAATGAATTGTCTCGAGGAAGAAACGAACGACGTGTTAAATTGAATTACACGAACAGGAATTTCTTTCGTGAAAGAAACAAGTGAAAGAAAAGGGTACCACATGTGGTTAGTTTTGCGTGCGTCTCTCGCTGTTCACTGGTGAGAAGGAAAAGTGTATTTTTTTGGCGTGCGTCTCGTTGTTAGCTGGTGAGAAAGAGTCTATATTTTGCCGTGCGTCTCGTTGTTAGCTGGTTTATTGTTGTAGAGAGAGAGTCTGTGTGTGTATGAGTGTTTCATTCAACCTCATCCATTTCATTTTAAATAAAGGGGTCACCAAGTTATGTAACGGACCAGAGTATAATAATACCCCAATCCCGTTACAAAAGAATAATGAAACGAATGGAATTGAAGGAAACAAAGACTCACTTGATGGATAAGATAAACGTCGTTTATTTGCTGTTGAACGAATGAACTTTTTAGTTATAACATGTGTTCATGTCCGCGCATATGTAACCAATGTTCATTGCACGACTGGTGTTGTAGCAAGAAAAGGAAATGTGTTTTCATCTCAAGTTCGGGTCACTATCGTTTGTTTGCGTGTGGGAAGAGAAATGAGTGTTGTAGTGAAAAATGGGAATGTTAGTCCAGCGTGTAGACAAAAAGTGGATATGAAAGTTGACATCAGTTAGTAGTCAACTACGCGAAGGTGTTCTCAGGGACCAGTAGTAGATAGAGAGAGAAAGAGTCATACAGTCTGCTAGCTCGTGCCCCATACATAGTAGTAAGTGGGCGTGACGGACGCGGGCGGTCCGAAGACCGACTGACCAGCACGGAAGCTAGGCCGGAAAAAAGGAAGAGCCGGTTGTTACTCTCTCTTTTGTGTACATGTGTGGACGTGGGTGCGTATGTTTGTGTGCGCGTATGTATATGACATAGCTTGAAATGTGAATGTGTGTTTTTGTGTGAGGCTTGAAAAAGGCTCGTACAAAGACATGGACATAAATAAAGCAAACACATTTGACATAACAATAGGATCAATGTCTTCAACTTCATCTTGATTACAATAATAGTCACAATGTTCATCTGTTGGTGGTACAAGACTGACTGTAACTAAAACAAAGAACACTATTTCAGTTCTAATATCATACTTCATGCCTTTGCAAAACTAAAGCTAATTCAACATTTCATACATTTTGTAAAATACATCTGTATTACAATGAGTTTCAACTTGCCATGGTAATAGGAGTTCCTTTTCAAATAACAACAAAAAAAAACATTTATTATTCCTCTAAAACACTTTTTTATAAGTTACACAGAAATGTCTGCATTTCATTTCCGAGAGAAATCATCAGACTAAATGTATAGATGTACGTTTTAGGATTGTTTTTATTTTTTGTTAAGCAGTAGCCTTCAACTGATCAGTATCCTTCCTTTTATTACCCGCTATCCATTTTCTTCAACCAATGAATTTTCATCTGAAAAAGATTTTGAAACTTTTAAGTGGGTCAAACAAATAAAGGATTATTATAGTTTTCGTTTTAATATCAGATTTGAGATTTATATTGTTATTACTATAGAGAGTTTTGATTTTAAAAAATTATTTCTTAATTTGGTCTACTCTTTTTTATTTACTTTAATGCATTAGTTCTTTATTAATTATCTCAAAGTATATTCTCTACCTACAGATTTTGGTTATTTCACATTTTACAAGAATTAAGTAACGTTATTTGCACATTTAAAATTTCTAAATACTTGCTCAAACATAGCTGACACTGGAAACTGAAAGATATCCTCAAAACCTTAACACCGGAGATACCAACAGGCCAAGCAGAACCTACATACAAAACAACAAAAATAGCACTGGACGAATATTTCATCCAGAAAACAAAAAAGTCTTTGAAAGATATAAATTCAGGATGCTTCGTCAAGGAAATGGGGAGTCAACACACAACTATGTTAACCGTCTACGCATACAAGGAGCAAAATGACACTTTGGTGAACACAATCTAGACAAGGCTATAGTAGACCAATTAATAGAAAAATGCTTGTCAAGCAAATTATGTTGTGCTTGTTTGAAAGAAACTAATTTCACAGTAGAGAAGGCATTTCAAAGGGCATTCATATTTGAATCTATTGAAACACAAAATAAGCAAATAGAAGAGAATTTTTTTTATTATTCAAATTTCACCCCAAACAAGGCACAGTGCCACTTTGAAGTAGGGGGCTACTATCGAGGACATAAGTTGCATGGGTATTAGAAGGGAGATGAGTAGCAAGATGTCTGTTCACATTACACTTGAACTTCTGCACGTCAGTACAGTTTGGAAAGCAGAATCTCGGAAAGGAGTTCCAAAGTTTAGCAGTTCTGGGGGAAGAAACTATTGGAGTAGAAAGCCTTCTTACACCTAGTGATCTCTACTGTGAAGGGGTGGGATTTAGCTGCTTGTCGGGTTTGTCGGGGGTATTTACGTCGAAGAGGTACAAGTGCTTGTAGTTTGCCAGAGCATTCACCATTAAAATACTTGTAGAACAGGTAGAGGGATGCAACACTTCGTTGATGGGACAGAGGTTGAAGCTTAGATGACAGTTTAGGACCTATCAGGTTGACAACTCTCTTTTGAACCCTGTCAAGGAGTGAGAGACAAGTAGCAGATGCACCAGCCCAAATGTGACAGCAGTACTCCATACATGGGCGAATGTTGGCCTTATAGAGGTACAGGATACTTTCAGGCATAAATACCTTTTTAGCATGGTAGAGAGAGCCCACTTTCTTCACAGCAGTCTTGGCAATGCTCTCACTGTATCTATTCCAGTTCATGTTCCATCTAAACGTTAGGCTGAGGAGTTTAAAGGGAGTACTTTCGGGTAATGTGTTTTTGGCCATTACTATTGATGGTAGTGAAGGTTTCTTGTAGCTATTGAAAGAAACAAGCTTAGTCTTGGCAGCATTGAATGTGACCATTCATTCTGTCATTTCCTTAAATATGTGTTCATTTGTTTTCCCCTCATGCCTATTATAGAGAGTGGTGTCATCAGCAAATATACCCATCTCCAAGACAATTTTATCAGGGAGGTCATTTATGAATATCAGGAATAATAAAAGTCAGAGGATAGACTCCTGAGGTACTCCCGCATTTATATCATATTGTTTAGATGTACGACCGTCAAGGACAACCTAGATTCTTAACTTACTTAAGAAGGATTTAATTATGTTAAGTATTTGTCCAGTAATACTGTATGATCTGATTTTCCTAAGAAGACCATCGTGCCATACCCTGTCAAAAGCCTTAGATATATCTAGGACTATCGCTCTACCCTCCCTTGCTTTGCCCAGTGAATGGTATATATGTTCAGAGATTACAGTTAGGATATCTGCTGTGGAATGAGTTTGCCTGAATCCATATTGATTGCCGGTCAGGAGTTTAGCAGCTGTAAGGTGATGAACTAGAGCTTGATTAATTAAGGACTCAAATGTTTTGGCAAAAAGCGAGAGAAGGCTGATGGGGCGATAATTTAATAGGTCAGTTTTGTGCCAGAATTCTTGAAAACTGGTATCATAGAAGCGGAATGAAAGAGATTACTGAGAAATGCACAAAATTACAACCAATTACAAGCAACAACAACGAGATAACAGTAAGTATAAAAAACCATGAACAACAATCCATTAAAAAAAGCATGTCCTCTATCCGAACCATCATCAATAGACCTAAGGTAATTTCGTCAGTATCAGACAAAGCCAAACTATTTGCCAAGACCTTTGAAGCAAATTTTACCCTATGCAATCAGGGCCACTCATCCCCCATATTTCCTCCTGTGTCTTAAAACACACTATGCAACATACAAATATCTGTGCATGATATTGTCAAGCTAATCAAAAACCTTGATTCCAGTAAAGCAACTGCTTCAACCAGAACTAACCTCCATACTTACAAAGCTGTTTAAGCAGTTTCTTAAGGAGAAATGCTTCCAAACACTCTGAAAAATCTCATCAGTCTGCCTCATGTTTAAAAATTCAAGTCATCTCCCTCTCAGTACAAACCAATCAATCTCCTGTAAATCATGAGTAAGTTGCTGGAATCTATGTTAAATAGAGAAGTGCTCAACCACCTCAGCAAAAATAACCTACTCAGAGACTTACAGGGTGGAATGATAAAAGTGTCGTCCTAAAGTATTTTAAAACTTTTATTGAAAAATATCAATTCAGATAACTTTATTATGTAGTAGAGCTGAAATCTGTTCAATGTAGTCGCCTTCAGCCTCAATCACTGCCTTGATACAGGTTCGGAACTGGGAGCATGTCTTTTCCACAAGCGCCAGTGGGAGTTCAGCGAATACTCAGTCGACGGCGGAGATCAGGCTGTGTTGTGGGAGGTCATGTTGGTGATGTTCTTAACGTATGACCAAACGAAGTAGTCCCGTAAGTTCAGGTCAGGGGAGGAGGGGGGACCAGTGAGTACAAAGTTGTAGCACTCTTTCTGAAGCCAAACCTGGATCTCTTTAAACTTGTGAGCCATGGCCAAGTCCTGCTGCCACACCCAGGGTCTGCCAGCGGCCACCTGATTGCACTAAGGAATCACCACACTCTTCAGCACATCTAAGTACACTTTGGTGTTTACTTTCAAGCCGACTTCAAAGATGTGAGGTGGCATGATGTGCCCCTCACTTGAAACCACACTAAAGACTATAACCGTCGCTAGAAATTTTGTTTTCATTACCCTGGGCACATCTCTGTTATTCGTGAAAATCCAGGGATGCATTTTTAAGGTGCTTGCAATGGTCCTGTTGTCATAACTGTGATCAGTAGAGAGCATGAGTTGTACAGTGGCGCATCTCTGATCTGGCTTGTTGAACATTATGCCATTTCCAGACATGATAGAAGGCTCCTATCGCTCTTGGGATTTGTACACAACTGGCCAAATATTAGATGATATATAACAGAAAAAGAAAACCGGTTTTTATCAAACATAAATGAAATCATACTGTCTTTTCTAGGGCAATAATTTTATTGCTCCATCCTGTACAATATGATTTTTGTTCTTCTAGATCTACAGCTGATGTGCTAACTGTAATATCTCTGAGGATTAGCAAATATCCCAATGCGTGCTTCATTTCTAGGGCAATTGCTCTTGAACATATCAAACGCTTTTGATAGGATATGGCATAAAGGTTTACTTCATAAGATCTCCAGCTACGGGATAGCTAGAAATGTCTTCTCAATTATTAAATCATTTCTCTCTGATAGACTTATAAGACATTTCTAGCTTATAGACATTTCTAGCTATCCCAACATTAATACTGTGAGCTTCTGATTTCTGCCCATCAACTTATAAGTTGGCATCCCTCAGGGTTCTATCCTGGGCCCAACTCTCTTCCTGAGGTTCATCAATGATCTTCTAAATCACATTCTTAGATCGTTCATGGACATTTATGCAGATGATACTACCATCTATGGCAACACTTCAAATTATGGAAATGACTAAGATCTCTCTCATTCTCTCTCCTTTGCACGTGATATAAAGGGAAAAAGGTGGCTGGTTAATTTTAATGCAACTAAAACCAAGCTTCTCTCTTTCCATCATTAACGCTTTGACCTCTTTCTTGCCTCAATTGAAACAAATGGCTTTCGTCTTGGGAAAGCTCCATGTTTTGACAACCTTTTGGGTCTGAACTTCACTTCTAATCTGAAATGGAACACATACATCAAATCTGTTGCTAAAATTGTTGGAAAAATGGTTGGATCATTCCCCTGCCCCACAAGATATCTCACTGGAATTCTCTACTTGTATAAAAGCCAAGTCCTTGGAGTACTGTTGCTACATCTGGGTGGAGCTGCTCAGAGCAACCTATCCTGCCTTGACAGAGTTCAAAACCGACTTCATAACGTAGTGATACCATTTTCTTTTACCTGCAACCTCTTTCCTACAGAAGAGAGGTTGCTTGCCTATCTCTGCTCTATCGTTATTTATATGGCAAATACTTGTCTGAGCTCAAATCTATGGTTTCCCCTTACCAAACTCTAAAACACTCGTCAAGCTAAAAACACTATCAATAATTTCCTCCACTCTCTATTTATGTTGAAGCCTAAACATGGATTCCATGAACGATGCTTCTTTCCCAGAACTGCTGGCCAGTTGAACTGTTTTTACTGGTCTGCTTTCCAGCTGATTACAATATTGTTATCTTCAAGGCCAACATAAATAAGTTCTTGCTGAACCGTACTCTTAAATAATCAAATTAAACCAAATTTCTATTAATGATTACTATTGTCTCAATGACTACTGTGCACTCATTAACCCTTATCTCCGAGTAGCCCCCGGGCCTTGATAAGTGGTGACTCCTTTGTAAAAAAAAAACATTTACAAAATACTACGGGTGTAATGTCTATGACCACATACATGGTCAAACAAAATGCTCAACATTTGGAAATAAATGTAATTAGTGTGGAGTAATAAATTACTTTGTAAAAACATGTTTAAAACATTAAAGTTAAAGAGTAAAGAACTCAGAATTAGAATAAATGACAATGTTATACCTATTGCACAACTGCTAAGATGAGGGAAAAATCAAGGAAATGTTAGAAAGAGTGGAAGGACCCAATCTGTGAGTCTCACCGTTAGTAGCAGAAGAAATCATAGTTTTATAATGTCCAATACAATAATCAGATCGACTGACTTAAAAATAAAGTCAATAAGAAATTTCAAAAACCCTGAAAACGTCCAGGATATATGAAGTTTTTTTTTTAGGTCTAATCAATTACCTCACAAAGTTTATTCCGTGATTGGCAACACTTAGTGAACCATTACAAATGTTAACACAAGCAAACAAACATGGAATAGTAGTGGATGGTGGAAGAAGAATCTTGTTTTCATATGCTGAAGAATGCAGTCATTCAGAGCAAACAGCTCATGCATTTTGATGCCAAATTGCAAACATCTATCATAGTAGATACCAGTCCCATTGGAATAGGAGCAATACTATGCCAAAACAAAAGATACTCATGTCTATCAGTTATGCATCCAGAACTCTAACCAAAGCCAAATGCCAGTACTCTCAACTAGAAAAAGAATCCTTAGCAATATGGACTTGTATAAAAATTTGACTTTTACTTTCTTATAATGACCGACCATCAAACATTAACAGCTATCTTTAATCCCAAAAGTAACCCCTTCATGTGAATTTTGTGATGGATCTACAACAATATAATTACACAATAAAACACATTAATGGTAAAAATAACCTGATGAACATACTCTCTTGGCAACCGATGGAATGTCAAAAGATAGTCCCACCTGAAGAAGAGATTGGCGAAGGATTTATCAACACAGTTGTAGCTAACATTCCAATCACTTTATTGGAAATAATAGAGGAATCTCAGCTGGACCCAACCGTCACAGTGAAAAAAATACCACAAAACGACAATAAATTAACAGAACCCTTTGAACACATGAGGAATGAACTGACAAGGAAATGAGGCATAGTCATACACAGAGCCAGAATCATCATACATCAAAACCTACAGAAACGAATCCTGAAGTGCATGAAACAAATTTGAGAATAATAAAAACAAAAGCTTTTATTAGAACTAAAGTATGGTGACCCAATATAGACAAAGCTGTAGAGGCTGTCATAAGCCAATGTATCCCATGCACAACTGAAAGGAAACAACTATCCAGTTCCTATGGTTGAAATGAAAGGCCCCTGAGAAATACTCCATGTAAACATCTCTAGGCCTTTTTTTAGTGGGGATTATGCAATCAGAATAATAAATGTGGGATCAAGATTGCTTGAGGTATTTGTTACCAAATCCACAAGGACTGATACAATCATATCGGCAATCCAAAGATGTTTCTATACACATGCCATAGCAGCAGTTATCATTTAAGATAATAGACCCCAGTTCATATCTTTAGAGTTGAAGTACTTCTGTAAAGAATGGGATATCCAACACTGAAAAGTAACACCTTATCTCCCAAACTAATGGAGAGATTGAGCGGTTCTTTGTAACCATGTTGAAAGTCATTCAGGTGCTAAACACAGAAAGAAAGAACTGTAGAAAATATCTAGGAAAATTCCTGATGTACCAACAACAACAGGGGTTGACAACTTCCCTTTCGATGATGACTTTTGGGGGCAGAAAGATATAGAACATGAGAGAGAAGGTGAGGAGGATGAGAAGGTAAAAGCGGATATCCCTATAGCTCTAAGACGCCACATAAAACCTCGAAGGTATGCAAGCAGCAGTTCAAAAGAAGAAAGAAATAACCTGAATTCAAATTAGGGAGCAGATTTGATGTCTACATAAGTATAAATAGAACCAGCTCGGTTGAAGTGGGAACTCTTCAATATATATATATATATATATATATATATATATATATATATATCTTCTATAATATAAAGCTGAACGTCTGTGTATGTGTGTGTGTGTGTGTCTGGTCACGAATAGGCTCCTATATGGTTGACTATTATAGAAAACTGATCATATATAATGATAGAAGATGTATCGAGACACAGGAATGAGTATGTTTGATCTGGCAGAACGTTGGTTCATTAAAATTGTGGGGTCTGCGTTCGCACTTGGTCCACAAAGTATGGAAATAAAAAATTTAAAAATTAAAAAAAAAAAAGTTTATAATGGTTTTTGATATAGATGTACATAATAATACATTGATAAGTATGTTTTAACTTAAATAGGGATGGTATAATAAAATTGTGGGGTCTGCGTTTGTGTCTGGCTTCCATAGAATGGAAATAGGCACAAACTTTAATAAAGACTTTTCATATCTATCTGCGTAAGTATACTTTGATAATTATGTTTCAGTTTGAAGAAAAATGTTATAATAAAATTATGGGGTGTTTGTTCGCACCTGACCTCCATAGAATGGAAATATGTCACAAAGTTTAACAAGGTTTTTTAATATAGATCCACAGAATATTGTGATAAGTGTTTCAGTGTGAACAGGTATGGTATAATAAATTATGGGGTTTATCTATTTTATTTTTACTTTCATCATATTTTGCTTTGATTTTGATACCCCCAAATTCGAAGCTATCTCTTTACAACCCTTCCTTTTCATAACCTACCATACTTTCATAAATCAGAGTCCATTTTCTGTAGGCTGTTTTTGAACCCAGTCAACGACAGGTATGTTTGCTAGTATATATATAAGTGGGGTACAAAGATTCCAATGAAAGAAAAAATGTCTATTTAAATGAATGTTTTTTTACGATTTTTTTACATCCTCTTCAGAAATTTTGTGGAAAGAGACATTTTGGAAATGCCATTTCGAGAATAAATGCTCTTCCCAAGAAGATAACCATTGGACTTGAAGATAACCATATTGTCTTCCTATATTAGTTCTTGCAAAATTAACTTTCACTCATATTACAGACAGAGATGGTAGCTTGCTACTTACCCCTAATTCTTTTCTCCTCCCACTTTCCCACGATACACCAGGACAAATATTTCATCAGTACAAACACCGGTATTATTTACATTTCTTTTTTCATGTTTTCCTATTAACATCAGAACTTATTCTATATGCAAATAATGAATGGCCCTTTCTAAAATCTTCTGACTTTTCTACCAATTTCATTGGTTGATTTTTTCTATTCTGCTAAGTCATCATTTATTTTACGTTTTACATATTTCCGAATGCTTACCTCGCATCATAACTTAGTTACAACATGGCCGCATGATAATCAACTCGCTGTTACCCACTAACAGTACATAAAAAAATTAATATACAAATAACGATTGATGTCTATTTTATTCACTTATTTATTTAACATAATGGTTTTATTTGGCTGACTGATTTGTTATGCGAACATATGTACACATTGTCTATGTATCAATAACAAATTAAATTTGTCACCGGGAAGTAGTTCTTATAATATTAAGATCTTCATTATCTAATATATTTTCTATTTCTTTCACTAATCGCCAACTAATCAACGACTATTTATAACTTTCTTATACTTCCTTCTTTTCCCATCTTTTTCTAACCGTTGTATTGTACTAGATTTCTACTTTCTTTTTTGGGGGGTGGGTGGGTAGGGGAGTTTGCGTTCGATAGTCAAACTTTATGCTTATCTGGGGAATTTTCATTTCATTTTGCTTTTTATCAGGACTTGTGTTCAGTACATTATCATGTGAAATTACAAAATAAACAAATAACTAATTCCTCTGAACAATTGTTGTATTCATTAGATTGTTACATGAAAGTACAGAAGTTTTATGTTAGGAACGGGTTTTTAAATAATTATGTAAATATTTTGAACATGGTTCTTGCCTCCCCTTAGGACCATACTTAATACAAAAGAATACATCTTCATAATTTTATGAGACTCTTATAATATACTCTCCTCTGATCTTGAGCACATAGTACAATGGGGAAAGGAGTGGCTGGTTACTTTTGATGCATCTAAAACCAAGCTTCTCTCTTTACATCATCAACATTCTAATCCACATTTGTCATCAATTGAAATGAATGGCTCTCGTCTTCAGGAGGCCTCAAGTTTTGACAAGCTTCTGGGCTTGACCATTACTCCTGATCTTAAATGGAACACGTATATCAAATCTGTTGCCAAGGCCGCTGGTAAAATGGTGGGATCTTTCTATCGATCCGGTAGATATCTCACTGCTGATGCTATTCTCTATCTATATAAGAGCCAGGTACATCCAAGGATGGAATACTGTTGCCACATCTGGGCAGGAGCTGCTAGAAAGGACTTGTCCTGCCTTGATAGAGTTCAAAATAGACTTCGTAGCCTCGTAGGAGATGTCCTTTTCTCCTCCTTGCAACCTCTATCTCACAGAAGAGATGTTGCGAGTTTGTCTCTGATGTATCGTTATTTTCATGGAAAGTGTTCAACTGAGCTTCAATCTATGGTCCCCCCTCGCCAAACTTTCACAAGAAACACTCGTCTAGCTGTAAACACTATCAATAATTTCCCCCACTCTTTGTCTGTGCCTAAACCTAAACGTAGATTCCATGAACAAAGCTTCTTTCTTAGAACTGCACGCCTGTGGAATTGTCTTCCGTTTTCCTGCTTTCCGGCTGACTACAATATGGTTGTGTTCAAGTCTAAAGTAAATAAGTTCTTGATGAGCCGTTCCATATAAGTTATCAAATTTACCAAATTTTCATTACTAATGATTACTATATTGACCAATTTCTACTGTACACTCTTTAACCCTTATCCTTGAGTGGCCTCTGGGCCTTGATAATGTGTGGTGATACCTTTGTAAAAAAAAAAAAAAAAAAAAAAGACTCAAATAACAAATAACACTGTCAGAAAGTGACACAATGTTCAACAAGCGAGATTGGAGATGCACCACTGTACAACTTCTGCTTTCTACCGATCCAAGTTATGACAACAGGACCATTACCAGCACCCTCAAAATGCAAATCCAGACAGTTCAACGCTTAAGGGCACAGCTCAACAAAGTTTCCAGCCATGATCATAGTCTTTGGTTTGCTTTCAAGTGAGGGCCACATCATACCACTTCACATCTTCGAAGTCGGCTTGAAAGTCAATACCAAACCATACCTGGATGTGCTGAAGAGTGTGGTGATCCCTTGGTGCAATCAGCACTGGCAGACCTTGGGTACAGGTCCATAGAGACCCAGGCTACAGAAAGATTGCTATGACTTTGTACCGTTCTTTCACTGCCCCCTCCTCCTCCAACCTAAACCCACTGGACTAATTCATTTAGTCATACGCCGAGAAAATCACCAACATGACCTCCCACAACACCAAAGCCATCATCTGCCAAATATTCGCCAAGTACAAGGGGCGTGCAATAAGTAATGCCCCTGACCCACTTCTAGTTGTCTGATCTAGCTGAAATTTTGCATGTGCAATGATTTATATCTCTACAGGTTATGTGGCAAATTACAGCTCTGAACTAATTGTGGTTTCTGTTATTTTTGTGTTTGAACTGAGTCAGGTGTGAAATGGAGCCTGTTGAATGTCGAGCAGTGATCCGGTTTTTGTATTTGAAAGGACGCACACCACAGGAGACTTTTGATGAAATGAAAGAAACTTATGGTGATAATGCCCCATCATATGACCTTGTAAAACGCTGGCATCGTGAATTCAAACGTGGCCGGAAGTCTGTGGAAACAGCTCTCAGACCTGGTCGCCCCCCCTTCTGCCATTGATGGGGCATCTGTCCGTCAAGTTGAGGCTGCCATTTTGGAAGATTGGCGCATTACTATTCGCCAAATAGCCCAAGATGTCAAGATTAGTACAGGGTCTGTGGAAACTATCATTCATGACCATTTGCATATGCATAAGGTGTCTGCCAGATGGATTCCCAGGTTGCTTACACCATTCCAGAAGCGAGAACGCGTTGTGCTCGAGGATGAATTTGGAGATGTGCCAAGAAGATGAGTGAAAGTTTTTCAAAAGACTGATTACACAGGATGAAACCTGGGTCCATCACTATGATCCAGAGACCAAAGCCCAGTCAATGCAGTGGAAGCACTTGGACTCACCACCTCCAAAGAAAGCAAGGCTGCAGCCCTCCGCTGGCAAGGTCATGCTCACAGTCTTCTGGAACCAGGACAGAGTAGTGATTACAGATTTCCTGGAAAAGGGTTCTACAATTACAGGAGCCTATTATGCTTCACTTTTGAGGAAATTAAGGGAAGCTATCAAAATCAAGAGGTGAGGCAAGATCAGCAAAGGTACCCTCCTCCTGCAGGACAATGCTCCGGTTCACAACTCGAATGTCATCAGATCAGAAGCATGGGCGTGTGGTTTATGAAATCCTTCCCCATCCTCCCTACTCTCCTGACCTTGCATCCTCTGACTTTCACTTCCCAGCCATGAAGTTGTTTTTGAAAGGAAAGCGTTTCCCAGATGATGCAGCCTTGATTTCTGAAGTCACGTTGTGGTTGGAGGTCTCCAGAACTGCATCAAACGATGAGAGAAATGCATAACTCTGGGTGGTTCCTATGTAGAGAAAGACTAATAACTGTGCCAAGTTTCGTTGCTCTACTTCTATGGGAAGTGGGTCAGGGGCATTGCTTATTGCACGCCCCTTGTATTTGCTGAGCCCCTGCTTACCTCTTGCCGAGCTCTCGCCAGCGCTTGTGGAAAAAGCATGGTCCCAGTTCCAAACCGGTAGCGAGGCCGGGATTGAGGCTGAAGGCAGCTACATTGAATAGATGTCAGCTTTACTACATAATCAAGTTACACAAATTGATTTTTTCAATAAAATTTTAAAATAAAGCTGTAATGTTGTTTTCTTTAGGGCGACAATTTTATCGTTCCACCCTGGAATGTAAATAACCTAATAATGTAAATAACCTGATGCTCCAGGAATAAATGTGTTTAAAAATGTTTTTGTGAAGGCAATAAATTCCAAGATCAATTAAAGAAAAAATGTAAACGAAAACAACTTTGGAAACAATAAAAAATAAAATGAAATAAATAAAAATGATTCTCAGCATTAAATGACCTAACAAATGTTGATATGCTTGTTAAATAAAACAACAAACAACAATAGTACATTAATACAAGTAATAGTATAACAGATAGATGAGTCAATTTATTTTTAGAAAAGAGTAGGAGGATGAAGAAAAGAGAGAGGAGCAAATAAAAAATGAATGATTATTTTTAAGACAGAAGTTATATTTCTAATATAACAAAAAATAATGATTTAATGGGTCTAGTATCAAATCTAGTATCACTATGTATATGTTGTGGAAACTTTTCCAAACTGTATAAATAGACTGATTAGTACCAATTCTTGGTGTGGCTAGTGTACTTTCATATTATGCCTGTAAAGTGTTTTTGACTTCTGATGGGGGTATGAGACGAATGGATTTGCTAATCATTTTTATAACCAACGGCTGTGCTAAACAACCAATGAAAACGTTTAAGAATTATTATAAAAATTGTCGAATTTTGGATTCAATCAGTTCGCCGTTTGCTACGTCACGGACCGCATTTAATTCTTCACCGCCATCTTGATTACTGATCTGAACTACGCCGCCATCTTTGTTCAACATAATATCTCAGAACTTAAGAGGTTAACTACGCCACGGACCGCATTTGATTCTTGGTCGCCATCTTGGTTACTGATCTGAACTACGCCGCCATATTTGTTCAATACAATGTCTCAAAACTTAACAGGTTATGCGCTTAGCCACCGTCTTTTCTTTGACGGATCGCAATCTAAATTCGAATTGTGGCAGGTAAAATTTCTGGGATATCTAAGGATTCGAAAACTACACAAAGTCATACAATCTGCAACAGAGAATCCAAAGGACTCCGAATTTCTTGAAAAAAACGTGACTGTTTTTGCAGAACTGATTCAATGTTTAGACGATAGAAGTCTGTCTCTGATTATAAGAGACGCACTGGATGATGGGAGGAAAGCATTGAACATATTAAGAGAACATTATTTATCAAAAGGGAAACCGAAAATAATATCCCTATATACAGAATTAACCTCTTTGAAACGTAACGAGGATGAAATGATCACAGACTACGTCATAAGGGCAGAAACAACCGCCAATGCCTTAAAACTCTCAGGTGAAATAATAAGCGATAGCTTGTTGATATCAATGACCCTCAAGGGACTTCCAGCCGATTTTAAACCATTTACAACTGTTATAACTCAGAAAGACAAACCCATAAATTTCAGCAAATTTAAAGTGGCATTGCGCAGTTACGAAAAGACTAATTGTATGCTCGTGGACAATAATAACTCCAGCAATATTACGAAGTTCAAAAATGCTTCTCGAAAGCAGACACCACCAAATTACACACCTCACCGCAACATATTGTCCAAAAGTAATTTTCCCAAGAAAAAGAAAAAAATTATCTGCTATAATTGTGGAAGACCCGACCACAAAAGTTTCCAATGTCGATATAAACACTCTAAAATGGACTCCGTAAAAAACGTTGAGAACTTTGAGGAAGAACATACATTTCTATTCACATATAACTTTGACAATACCACAAATGGTAAAAATCTCCTCGTAGACTGTGGTGCTACAGCGCACGTTATCACCAAGGAATCTGATTTTAATTTTGATTCAAACTTTAATCCTCAAAGTCATTTTGTCGAACTTGCCAACGGTAGTCAAATAAATGATATAGTCTTGAAAAGAGGCTATGCTAAAATATACCTAAAAAATAATAAAGGCGAAATCTGTAACTGTATTCTAAAAAATGCTCTGTTCATACCTACATTTAAGCAAGACATATTTTCCGTGCAGGCTGCAATTAAACAAGGCACGAATATACAATTTGGCCAAAATACATCAAAATTGACATACCCCAATGGAACTGTATTTGACATTAAAGAAAATGGCCGACTATATTATTTAAAAAGTATGGTTCCCTCAAAAACTGCCTGTCACGACTTGGAAACCTGGCATAAAATTCTAAGACACTGCAATACAGCTGATATTAAAAAATTACCAAATGTAGTCGAAGGCATGTAAATAACGATCTCCCAACTTGCACAAGGGAAAATGACAAAAGATATAAGCCAAACGCCAGACAAAAAAGCTACGAAAATTCTCTCACTTGTGCATTGTGACTTAGCAGGTCCGATCAGCCCGATGGGGAGAAACAATCTAAGGTACGTTTTGAACTTTATTGATGATTTTTCCGGTTTAATTATGGTTTATTTTCTTAAAAACAAATCCGACACTATCCTCGCCACTTAGAAATATTTAGCTGATGTTGCCCCGTACGGTTCAGTAAAATGTATTCGCTCAGGCAATGGGACTGAATTTACTAGTAAAAACTTTAAACTTCTATTAATTAACCACCGTATTAAACATGAGAAATTGGCGCTGTATTCCCTCTTCCAAAATGGCACAGCTAAAAGGGCATGGCGAACCCTTTTTGAGATGACAAGATGCCTACTTATCGAATCGAAATTAGCGCATAGTTTATGGACATACGCTTTAATGGCAGCAGCATATATCAGAAATAGATCGTCCAATAAGAGGCTAGGAAAAACGCCGTATGAAGCGTTTTGCAGTGTAAAACCTTAAACGAAGGGAATGCATCTATTTGGTTCTGATTGTTTTGCATTTATAGAAAACACCAGTAAACTAAATACTAAAAGCGAAAAAGGTACTTTCGTAGATTACGATAAAAATAGTCCGGCATACTTAATCTACTTTGCAGCTCAAAATGCCATAAAAAAGGTTAGATGTGTAAAATTCAATGATACATTAAATTTAAAAAAATGGCGATCCAGTGAATGAAAAACGTGAAATATTGCCTAGCATCTTAATCGATCACAATGAAAATATTAATAACGACTACATTTACAGTACTTCTGATGAAAACAGTAACCAGACATGTCGATACCCAATAAGGGAGCGAAAAAGGCCAGACTTTTTACAAATTGAAAAGATACAAGATTACGCCGTGGATTACTGTTATTCGTTGAACAGCGCACCGGAAAGTTATAATGAGGCGATTAATTCAGAAAATCACCAAGAATGGGAGCAAACTATGGTATCCGAATTGAAAGCTTTATCTGAAAATAACACATACGAAATAGTGGCAAAACCAACAGATAAAAATATAATTTCTTCACGCTGGGTTTTTTTCCAAAAAAAATCACAGCTTCTGGCAGTGCAAGATTTGTGGCGAAAGGTTTCTTACAAATTCCTAGAGTGGAATATTGTGCAACATTTTCACCAACGACAAATTTAACGACAATTAGAATTTTATTACAACTTGCCACTCAATACAATTTAAAAATACATTAAATGGATGCTAAAAATGCTTATTTAAATGCTCCGATTGACTGTGAAATCTACATTTACTCTCCAGAGGGATTTAAAATGAAAAATAAAAATTGGGTGTGGAAATTAAATAAATCGTTATATGGACTAAAACAAAGTGCACACAATTGGAATTTAACACTCCATAATTATTTAATAGAACAGGAATTCAAACAATGTCCCATAGACGCGTGCATGTATACCAAAAATATAGGTAATAAATTGTTGATTTTGTTTTTTTGGGTTGACGATATATTACTCGCCTCAAACTGTAACAACACTTTAAGAGATGTTAAAAATGAATTAAATAAAAAATTTAAAATGGCCGATCTTGAACGACTGTCATGGTTCCCCGGTATAAAATTTACCGGTGAAAATGAAACTATAACTATGAACCAATCACGATACATTGAAAAAATTCTGCTCAAGTTCGGAATGCAAGATTGTAAGCCGCGTTCAACTCCCGTCGAAATGGACATAAATAAAAATATAGGGACCGAAACAAAATTCATAGATAACCGAATATACAGGGA
Organism: Euprymna scolopes; assembly: GCF_053919585.1. Classification (NCBI taxonomy): domain Eukaryota; kingdom Metazoa; phylum Mollusca; class Cephalopoda; order Sepiida; family Sepiolidae; genus Euprymna; species Euprymna scolopes. The sequence continues at coordinate 56,831,775 of NC_136509.1, forward strand.
AATGGTAGGGAGCCTAATCTACTTGATGACTGCAACAAGGCCTGACATATGTTAAACTGTAACAAAGCTATCTCAAAACTTATCGAAACCGACAATTAAAGACCTTAATCGTGCAAAACAAATCCTTCGTTACCTAAAAGGAACCAAGGAACAATCTTTAAGATTTAAAAAATCCACATATCCTCTAAATTTAGAAGGATTTTCGGATTCAGATTGGGCTAACTCTGAGGATAGAAAGAGTATAGTGGGGTATTGTTTTAGACTGTCGATGACTGGACCTATGATCTCTTGGAAAACTAAAAAGCAACAAATTGTTGCACTTTCTACATGTGAAGCAGAATATGTGGCTCTTACTCATTCCGCGCAGGAGGCAATTTTTCTGAACACCCTTCTAAAATCTATTTTAAAACCAAATCTAAGTAAAAAACCTATAGTAATTCATTGTGATAATCAGAGCAGTATCTTATTAGCAAATAATTCTATGATTCATCAAAGGTCGAAGCATATTGATATCAGATATCATTTTATAAGGGATGAAATAAGAAAAAAATCTATTACTCTTACTTATGTGATATCTGAGAATAATATAGCCGACATTTTCACTAAACCTATAAAAAGAATAAAATTAAGACATTTTATAACCGAACTTTTTGGAATCTAATTATGAATAAATCTCTTTTCAGAAACCCAAAAGGAGAAGCATGAACAGTTAAAATCACACCAAAAAAAAAAAATTGTAAATTGTCCCGGGCATGACGTTAAACTGCGACCATTTCTACCTTACTAACCAAATTAACCAATTAATACCTAACATAATGTTTCCAGTTTTTGTTACAAAAAAAAAAGCCACTTGTTAAAACCCTTTTGTAAACTTCCTATTTGTCAAATAGTTCTTTTTGTATCTCTTTTTTTTTTGCAAACATTTGTTAAAACAAAACAAAAAATGTATATTTGTGAATTTTTGTGCATATGTTTATATGTATTTGAAAAGTGTTTTATTTGTATGTTTATATATATTTAAAAAGTGTTTATTTTTATATGTATCCAAAAAAAAAAAAAAAAAATGGCTTCTTTTTGCACACATACCAATATATTAATTTTTTTGACCGATGAGAATAAAGACAAATTCCCATAAAACCAGAAGAAAAAGAAAAAAAAAAAATACAAAAAATACAATTATTTTATTGGTTTATTTTTCTTTGTTCATTTATTTTTATTTATTTATTTTTCTTTCGTTTTCTCAAGTGAAACCAAAATTGAATCCGAAAGGATTTTTTTATTATATCAAAAAAGGGTGTGTGTAAAATATTTTTGACTTCTGATGAGGTTATGAGACGAATGGATTCGCCAATCATTTGTGCTAAACAACCAATGAAAACGTTTAAAAATTATTATAAAAATTGTCGAATTTTGGATTCAATCAGTTCGCCGTTTGCTACGTTACGGACCGCATTTAATTCTTTGCCGCCATCTTGGTTACTGATCTGAACTACGCTGCCATCTTTGTTCAACATAATATCTCAAAACTTAAGAGGTTAACTACGCCACGGACCGCATTTGATTCTTGGTCGCCATCTTGGTTACTGATCTGAACTATGCCGCCATCTTTGTTCAAAACAATGTATAGATGACATGAACTAAAATAATATTTTCTCAAAAGTATTAGATACATGAGTAGAACTTTCATAAATCAAATTATATAAACATAAGGAAAAACCTTATGCCGATCGACGAAAGTTTCAACACATCTCGTCAGAGGTTCAATAATGATAAGTATAATAACAAATAAAAAAATTAATTTTTTTTAAAGATTTAGCAAAGATGACAGCTGACAAGTTGACTTCAATTAAACGTGCTGTCCACTATCTAAACGGCATTGGATTTTGCAACATTATATATATAGATATTATTAGTGCAGAAATGGATACCATCTGCAGGTGTTGTAAGACAGAATTAATTTGTAATAAGGAATGCACACACACACACACACACACACACACACACACACACACACACACACACACACACACATATATCTACTTATATATAAAAAGTTACTTTGTGTGTGCATATATGTGTGTGTGTCTGTGCGTGTGTGTGCCTGTCTGTACGAGTTTGTTCTCTATGGACTCTGAAATGGCTGGGCCAATTTTTTTGAAATTTTACACAAATGTATTTTATGTGTCACGAGTGTGCTTAGGTAGCTTTTGTATCAAAACGCCCTTATACATTCTAACATCTCAAATGCATGTGCGGAGTTTTATCACCTTACAAGCAGAAGAACCTGGCATATAAAATCAACAGTAAGTTCTTTGATAAGATATGAGTGCATTCGAAATTTGATTGAAAAATGAATGATTTCACCGATTTCGATGACAATACAAATATGGTGTGGAACATTTGTGTCTCTCTACTACTATAATTAAAAAACTTTTCAGGATTTACCAACATTTCGACATTAAAACGTTTCATCAGACGTTAAATAATGATTTTGATGTCAACCCAAGGTTGGGACCATGGAAGGAAAACACGGAACACAGATTAGGTGTAAGGTGTAGGAGTTTTCTTGATCTTTTCGAATACGTTTTGGCATTCAAGGGTTTATAACCGTAGTTTGTCCTTTTTTTAAAACGTTAATTAAGAGGCCCTCTCAAATTCTGCATGTTCTTAATGAACCCTTGGTAAAAGTTAGCTAGACCGAAGAAACTAAATCTGGGGCCCATCATGTTTCTGATCCCATTGGCTGTTTCTATTTATGATGTGACCTATTTGATCTCTGGTAATAACAATCACACTTTACTTTCTTAACCTGTATTCTTGTACCGTCTCGAATATGTTTATTATATGCTTCCAGTGCTCTGCCATAGTTTTACTGGTCACCAATATATCTTCCAAATAGGCTGTTGCATAGTCAAGGTCACCCATTATGGTATCCACGACCTGCTAGAAAATTGCAGGCGCAACCTTGACCCACAAAAGCCAGTTTGTTGTATTTGTACAACACTCTATGGTATTTATGCAGAGTAATTTGGAACTTCCTTCATCCATCTCTATCTGAAGGTATGCATCTGAGAGGTAAATTTTGAGAAGATCTTTCCACTATTTAATTTTTTGAAAATTTTTCAGAGCTTCATAAAGGATAATGGCATCGTTTAACCTGGTGATAAATTTTGCACATATTCGTATTTGGTTGGACTTCTACTTTATCTGAACCGTAGATGTGACCCATTCACTAGAATATATTTTTGACAGAATACCTGCTTGTTTAAGTCTATCAAATTCTTTGGTGATCTGCTGATGAAAGGGACTTTCCATTTCTACTTGAATACAGGTTGTGCACTGTCCTTGACCTTAAGCTTAGCTTTTAATTTAGAACGTTTCCTCAAGCTGCCAAAAAAACCCTGAAGGAAATCGTTGTTTGAGGTCCTTTTTGAGGCTTACTGAATTGAATACTGTACTTTCTATTTTGCAACAAAAGGTACTCATTAGGCAATCCAATAGATTGAATCTTTCTATCCAATCTGTTTTGAACAGGTTAACTGAAGGTCTTAGTACGTAAGCTTTCAGCCTTTTGGTAACTCCGTTTAGTGTAACTGTAATATTATTAAAATCTTCTCTCCAGTTACAGATTTTGCTGTTTTACCTGTCTTTAATACGGTTGGCTTGTTTGATTGTCGCAAAGTATGTCAGTTGGTTATTGAAAGATCAAAACTCAGGTCAAGCTGGAATTTTAATGGAATTATTGAAAATATCAACAGTCACATATTTTCTTAAATTCCTTAAATTGTTGTCTGATTTTACTTTTGGGTTTCCTCGTTTTATTGGCATACCAACACTGAGTTAAGTTATGACTATTTTTATTGTAATTTTTTGCGCTATACTTTTTTCTTGACTGAAGAGAATTTCGTCTAATGCCATTTATCACAGTGGTAACTTGGTCTGGGCGTTTTTTTTTTTAACCTATTCGTATTTTGTTTATTGTGGGATAACATGAGATTTCTCTTTTGTTTTTTGTTTTTTTAGGGGAATAGGCGGTTGAATTGCTTCTGATTTTTCTAATCTGAGCCACACCTGAATCCTCGATTGTTTTTGAATCACACTTGATAGAAATTACTGTTGGACAATCTTCTGTCAAGTTTTGGAGAATCAATCCTTGTTCGTTTTCAAGCTTGGTCAGTATCTGTTATCTGACTTTAGCGTCTTCTGTTGATATTGTGCAAATATTAAAAACTTGAAATCATTGACAGTCAGCTCGGCTAGTTTAAAATCATTACAGAGCTTTTTCACTGATGCTGCAAACGTTAGGAAATCTTGCTGGTTGTCCTTAACTATGTTCAGGCATTTCTAACGTTTGTGGAACAAGGTTATATTCAGCCCAAATAGTTCCGATAGGAGCTAAATAGTCTCTGAAAAATCCAAGTCTGTAGTTTTCTTGGGTAATATGAAGCCTGCGAACCTACTATGTTCGGTAGTTCCCAGTTTTTTTAATAGTAGACATACTTTTTTTCACTATGCTATTGTTCATGGTTTAAGTTGAAAATATTTCTAGTCTAAGGTATCAAATTTTGCTGCACATAACAGAAGAATTGAGGATTAATTACTTCCGGTGTGTGTGTGTGTGTGTGTGTGTGTGTTTGTGTGTGTTTGTGTGTGTGTGCGCGTGCGTGTGTACTAGCTGTCCCGATCCAGCATTACCCAGAAGTATTTGTACTTGCAACATTATTTAATAATCTATCAGAAATTTTTGCAAGAATATATTCGAAGCTGTTCTTTTCAATCCTTAACTATATAAAAGATTAAGAGCCAGCATAATCATGTTGACACACTGATTCCCGTTAGATGATGATGGACAAAATAGACAGTGAAATGGAAATGGGAGGGAGAGTCCTAAGTGTTACGGCATAAAGTGACGTATTATAAAAACTCCTTGGAAAGTGAGAAGATATCAAAGTTTCAGAAGGAGGTACAACAAATTCTAATACCTTGGCTGTTTTTTTGTTGACGGTAAGAAATGATGATTGCAAGAGGAACTAGCAGATATTTATTTGATTCTGAATTTGATGTAGAAGCTATACATTGTCAAATTATTTTAAATAAACCAAATTTAATAGTAGTTTTTATAGACAACATTTATTATTTATTTTGAACATGCATTGATAATTTATCAATAAACTTTTAATCATCCTTGTCTTTTGATGTACAAGGTAACTTTCAGATGATATGAATTAACATGAAGACGCCCTTTTTTGATTAAGCTCAATTTTTTTTTGTTATTATTATCGTTGTTTCTAGCTTATTTGTGCTACAGAACATATATCAAAACAATAATTGGAAAAATTCAGAAAATATAAAAGACAAAATAGTATCAGGAATCCACCATAAATTGATATTTTGTTTCTTTTAATTAATAACAGGAAAACCATCAAAGCAAAACAGAAATGTCATTTCTGATACTTTTATATAAGAGACAAATTATAAGGAAGAAGAGGAGGTAATAGAAGAGAGAGGTCGACAAAAGAGAGGAAAGATTTGGGTTTAATGTAAGGAGATTATAGTTTGGTGGTAAACGCAAAAATTGTTTGGTCTTGAGAATTTGGGTAGTCACATCCCATTGAAAAAAGGCAAAAAGGTGAGGTTAGTTAAAGCAACAAAATTGGTGAAAATAAGGGTGTGGCAGCATTTAACTTATTTCAAGATATTTCAGTCATGAAAAGAAAAATTGTAAAAAGTTTTATACAAATAAAATGTTTAAAATGTGAAAGAAGGTTGAAAATGAAAATAGGGATGATGAGGTTTGAAGTGTGGGAGAAAAAATATCAACATCTGTTCAATTTGTTCAACTTGTTTTCTCTGAAATTGGTGAAATTTAATCTCTCCACTTTTCCATTTATTTTTTCTACATATGCAGAGTGTTTGGAAAATCGATGGCTTGGAATAGTGCTTATCTATTTCCATATGTAGAAATAACAATGCACTATCACACACATTATATGTGTTAGATGTCTATATAAAAGAATGTTGATCAGTAGTTGTTTCAATGGTTTAAAATTCGGAAACCAAGCGTTTCTAGGTCTATATGAATCCGAAGTAAATTCATCGATTCTCTAAATCGCCTGTATTATAATCGGTGGCGTAGTATCAGTTTTTGCCGGTCGTAAAATTTGCCCCCCCCCTTCCACTGGCATATAGTTACCTGTTTTGCACCCCCCTCGCTGGCCTATAATTACCTGTTTTGCCACCCCCGTTGCCATATAATTACATGTTTTGCCCCCTCCCACAGCATCCCCCTCCCCGCTGGCATATGATTACCTCTTTTGCCGTCCCCCCACTGCTGGCATATGACAACCTGTTAAAATCCTCCAAATTCCACAAACCCCTCAAAATATTTATTTTCATTGAACTAATGTTTACATAATTCCCTTCAGATTAATGTTTACACAATTCCCCTATTTTAAATTTTAATTTAATTTAACAATTTCTTTTCAATAATTTGAATAATAATAATAAGTATGTAAACATGAAGGGAATTATGTAAACATTAATATGAAACAAAAGAGACTAAATATTGTTTTTCAAAACAAAACGTATAATTTAAATTATATAAAAAAAGTTACATTAAATTAATTGGCTACACAAATAAATAAATTTAAATGAGAACATTTGGACACCTGAATACGTTATGAAATGATAAAATAATTTTTATTTATTTTTTATTGTTGTTAAAGTCCGAATTTTCGCCAAATAACATGGCTATATCAAAGAGAGGATAGTCCGATGTAGTTTTATTTTATTTTTCTTCATAATGTTATAATTAAGAGGTCGAATCTCTCGAAGAGAAAAAAACGTCTTCTATTGGTGCTTTTTGAAATCCTTGTGTGTAATCACTCGATTTAAGCGCAAAATTTAAGCGATGGAAAGTCACACATTTTAGAAAATATTTTTCATAAATTTAAATGAGAATATTTGAAATTTGAATTTATAAATTTAAATGCGAACATTTGAACGCATGAAAAGGTTAAGAAATGATAAAATCATTTTTAGTTACTTTTTTATTGTTATTTCCGAATTTTCACAAAAAACATGGCTGTATAAAGAAGAGGTTTCTCCGATGTAGTTATCTTTTCTTTTTCTTCATAATGTTATTATTAAGAGGTCGAGCCTTCCGAAGAGAAAAAATGTCTTGTATCCATGCTTTTTGAAATGTGTGTGTGTAATCGCTTGGTTTAAGTGTGAAATTTAAGAATTTTTTGTTGTTAATAACGTTTCAATGCTTTTAAAAATAGTTTTTATTTTTTTTTAAATACATGTATTTATGAATTGAAAATAAGTCTATGAATTTATTTTTTGTGAGAGAAATATTGCAAGGCATCTAGTCGGCTGAAAATTTACAAACTTACTTTTCGCGCTTTTTTTTCGGAAAAGTTAAAAATAACTATCAAAATTCACTCTATCGGCAAGTTCCCTCTCTATGAAGAGGATTGCCAAGTCTGTAAGCCTTGTCTGGCTCATTTTTGAGCGAAGGTAGTTTTTTATGAGTTTCAGTTTCGAGAAAAAGCGCTCACAGCTGGCAACGCTAATAGCTCAGGTAAGGAAAATGCGCAGCAAAATCACAATATTAGGGACAAAATCTCCAAGGAGGTATCTCTATATAAAGTTCAAAAGTTCAAGAGGTCCATTGATTTATCTTTTACTGAAGCTTTCACAAATACTGTAATCTCTTCCGTTCAGCAAAGTATTTATCTTTATCAATATCTTCGTCATTTTCATCAAGCCGACAATCATAATTATCATCAAGCAGATTTGACGGTGTAAGAAAAGCATATTTCCTTGCAAGATTGTGAACTTGTTGAAATCTGCAAGATATTTCTTCAGTCAATCTATTTATGAAAGACATCATTTCCTGCTTCAACTCAGTATGAAACCCTAGTGCTGCATCAGTCAATCGTTCACTACCCATTCGTTTCTTTTTACAGATTCGATGCTCCATACTTATCCTCATTTCAGAGCAAAGGTTTTGACTCGTCTACTGCAGTAGCCACCATCTTTTCTCTATTCCGAAGAAGGCAATCTATCAATGCCGTCAGCCTGACAGAACTTTGTTGCAGATCCAGCCCCTTTTCTTGAAAATACTCCTGGGCATCATTGATTTCTGGGAGAATCGTTTTCGAAAACCTCAGAAATAAAAGAAATGGAAACAACAGTACTAAGTTGAGAATAAAAGATGCATCTGATCTTGTGGTTGCATTTCTTCTTCTGTGAGTTGTTCCAATGGCGACTTCCAATAATGTTTTTGCCACATCATTTACAGCATCTGCTCGACTACTCCATCTAGTTTCCATAGTCCGCGTGATACTTCGACCGGTCAACTGAATAAAGACGTCCTAGCGATGTGTAGATGGAGAAAAGAACGAGAATAACCAGTCCAGTATGCCAAGAATGTAACAGAGTGAACCGCTACAGAAGCAGCATGTACACAAGCAAGATTTAATGAGTGGCACGGCACAAATAGAGCTTTCCACTGAAAGACATTTTGCCAACATTAAAATGCAAGTGTATTCCTAAAAATCTATTTAAACTGTTTTATAGATTAAAAAAAGAATTACTATTTTTATAACTTTTAATTTTTTTTCATATTTAAACTTATCATATATATCAGAACTTACAAGTAGTAGTAGTAGTAGTAGTAGTAGTATATTGAGTCTCTCGGTTAGGTTACTCTTCTAAAATAAAACAACATTCTATTTTATAGGCGATTACGTGTTAACGCCTTAAAAAAACTTGGCAGAAAGATAAACAAACAAAACAATTATTTAATAATTTAAGGTGAAGATCTGTTTCAATATTAATTTGACATAAAATGATTTTTCATTTCAGAGACATTGTAGAATTTTAAAACACTAACCAAAAATGATTATTTTCCTCATGGAAATAAATTCTATAAGCTTTTTTTTTGTCTTGCCAGTCAGACTTCGGCTTAGTGAACATTTCTACAATGTTAGAGTAGCCTGGAAATGATGATTATTCATTATTTTAGGTTAACTTAATGTACAAAAGTTTAAATTTCAAAATAATTGATTGTGCCTTTTTCTGGCAAGATTTTCAAGGTGTCCAAATGCAATCGCATAAAACAAAATGAAAGTCTAATAAAACAAAAGGAAAATATCACCATTAGCCAAGAGTGTCAGTCTAAAATTCTCACAATATTAGTAAAAAGTATTTCTATTATAATTATCTGTATCTTGCTTTTTGTTTCGTTTTTTTTTTTTGCGTTAAAACAAATCAATCTACTACATATCTGTGACATTGTCAGTAGTAATAACAGGACAAATATTGATGATTAGTGTAAACGCATGAACATTGTTTGGTAGAGAGAACGTCTAGAATAGTTAAGATTATACATTCATATCCGTTCTATATAAACACCTAGAGGATCGGACAAAAGGACACTGAAAAAACCCCACCAGCTAATTAAAGCAAAAACAGATAAAATCCCAAATGAATCAAAAACATTAAAAATCACTTTTTGTATTTTCATTTCAATTTAATTAAATTTAGGAAAATTAGACACCGGAAAACTAATTTTGGCAAAGTATAAAAATTAAGCATATACGGCATAAATATCAATTGAAGATAGACCATACTTAAAGACGATATAGTTTTAAATAGGATTCAAGTGCTTCTCACAGAAATATGCATATTTTTAAATATTTACTCTTGTTTGAAAGCCAGTAAGTCGATTTTTCTAAGTTAGGTACAGTTTCTAAGGAAATTTTTCTTCTATTACCTTTTACAATTATTAATAATAAAAAAGTTAAAACATTAAAATCCTATTACCAGAATTAATTAATCATAATAAATTTCAGTTTAATCATAAATACGTTAGTGATTATAAAATTTTGTTGATAGTTTGAAAAAAAAAATTACTCCGTGAGTGTTCGAAACTTGACAGAAATTCAACATTATTTAAACTATCAAATAGAAAACCGCTTAAATAGTAATTGAGGTGTAGTGCTTAACTCCCATTTAAAATTATATCCCCTGATATTTTATTCCGCACTTGCTTAATGTTTCTACAATTCCAAAATTACGTAATTTTCTGTTGCTAATTTTCCATTGTATCATTTAATTATCAGTGATGTTTGAAAGTATTTTTCTTGACAAAAATGTTTTGTTTAATTTTTCAACATTTTTTGAACATGTAAATGAACTGCTTTCTTTGAAAGTTTACCTAGAGAATTTATGCAACTTTTTTAAAACTTTGTTTTACAACTTATAAATTTACATCGTATTTTGATGTTATTATCATTTTAGTTTTAGTGGTAATTTAAAAACAATAAATATTTATCATTAGTACCAATAATGAAAATTTAAATTAAAAATTTAAAACGATCGGTTTTGGAATCGTAAATTAGGGACACATTTTTCCGATTCAGATACCTGCATAAGTTCCAATCTTTAAAAAACTTTTCGATATAAATTTTCAGATTTTTTGTTAACTTTTATTAATTTCTTATTTTCTATTTTTACCCGCTCAAAATGCCGCCCCTGACATGTGCCACTCGTAAAATAGGGACACATTTTTTCCGATTCCGATACGTCCTGAAATTCCGATTTTTACAACATTTTCGGTATAAAATTTCAAATTTTTTGTTAGCTTTTATTTATTTTTTCTATTTTCTATTTTCATTCTCACAAAAATCTTCCCCTGGTATGTACCGCTCGTAAAATAGGGACACATTTTTCCGATTCCAATACCTCTAAAAGTTCCGATATTTTACAAAATTTTCGATATAAAATTTAAGATATTTTGTTAGTTTTTATTTATTTTTTTATTGATTTTTTCTATTTTCTTTTTTACCCTCTCAAATGCTGCCCCCTGACTTGGGCCACTCGTAAAATAGGGACACATTTTTTTGATTCTGATACCTCCAAAAGTTTAAATTTTTTACATTTTCGTTATTAAATTTCAAATTTTTTGTTAGCTTTTATTTATTTTATTTATTTTTTCTATTTTCTATTTTTACCCTCTCAAAATGCCGCCCCCTGACATGGGCCGCTCGTAAAATAAGGACACATTTTTCCGATTCAATACTTTCAAAAGTTCCGAATTTTTAAAAACTTTCCGGTATAAAATTTAAGATATTTTGTTAGCGTTTACTTATTTTTATTTATTTATTCTATTTTCTGTTTTTAACCTTTCAAAATGCCGCCCCCTTACATGTGGCAATCGTTAAATAGGGACACATTTTTCCGATTCCGAAACCCCCAAAAGCTCCGATTTTTTACAAATTTTTTGGTAAAAAAAATTCAGATTTTTTTTATTAGCTTTTATTTATTTTTTTCTATTTTCTATTTTTACCATCTCAAAATGCCGCCCCTGGTGTGTATCGCAGGGACACATTTTTCTAATTCAGATATCTCTAAAAGTCCCGAGGTTTTACAACCTTTTCGGCATAAAATTTCAAATTTTTTGTTAGCTTTCATTTACTTTAAAAATTTTTTTTCCCTTCTCAAAATGCCGCCCCCTGGCACGTGCCGTTCGGGGCGGATCCCTCCCCCCCATCCCGCCCTTGCTACGCCACTGATTATAATAACTATAGAATGTATTGAGTAAACTCAACATATTAAAAAAACACGAAACACAACACAAACAGGCAATAAACTTTGATGTTAAGTTTGTCAATCAATGACCTATAATCCAGAACAACTGTTTCAGGACATAGGTACACATATAGAACATAATCCTGAAATTATGCCATCGATTTTCCAAATATGCTGTATATTTGTGTGAGTATAAACCTTGTTACATGTAATGCATATTTGAATAAATTTCATTCACTATTAAAAAAGTATAAGCACATGCACGAAACTGAAATATTTTAATTCTGTCTACAATAACTGATAAAATTTCACGCTAACTTCATTTGCTATATTTTGTCTCATTCACTTATGACAGAAATTTCACTCGATTTTTATCCTCCTACTCCCCCTCTTTAAAAGGAAACGAGTAAAATGGCAAAAAGTGCAACATTGGAATAGGATGAAAAGGGTGAGGAGGGAGGATCTGTTTCTTTCTAGATCTGTTTCATTAATAAATATTGCTTTGATTTTGTTTTCAGCCAAGATAAGGTCTGTGAAATTTATGAGTTTCTACATGGAACCGGAAACACAGATATTTTGGCTAAATTAGAAACTGTCATCATCAACGTTATTAGTGATATTCGAGCCCATAAAAAAGATGGAGAAAGACTTGAAACGCTTTTTCAAAGGTAAAACATTTTTTTGATTAGAACCAAATGATCAGTATTTGTATGATTAACTGTATTTCTGCTAAAAACAACGATTATCGTGACTTTATGTAAAACAGCATTATGTTTAAGAATTTGTTTATATGAGAATCGGTAATTCGTAGTTTTCGACTGCTTTTTTATTTTTGACCTTCTTCAGATGTATCTTTTTGAAGATGAGAACCTACTATTAAATAAAGTTCCGTCCAAAATTTCATTCAACTTTCTGAGTTCCAAATAAAGATTTCCAAATTCAACATATAATTTTGGTTTGTTCCTTTTTCATCTCTCCATTGCTGTAATATTTTATATTGGGTGGAACAATATTGATACAAATGAACGCACAAGGTATATTTTACAAGCTGTTTTATTTACTAAATAAACAAGTTGACAAACTCAAAGGGGAAAACTCTTAAAAACTAGAGCTCTCTAGCTTGTGACATCTCTCGTGTCAAGCAAAATTGTTTTATTTAATTTTTTTATTTATATATAAAAAAAGTCCTTGTATTTTGTTGGGGTTTTTCTCACAGGTCGGTTTGATGATGTTGCTAGTTCTCCAGGTTGTGTCTGCAGTTAAATGAGCTGGACATGTTGCATTGTCGTGTTGGTGTTTTTTTATTTCTGTGGAATCACTGCTGGAACAGTGATATTGGCTTATCCTGTTCAATCCCCTGGGCTGGTAGATTGAAAGTGACTCTTCTTGGTGTTCTGAATATTTCTTGTAAATGTCTTCTGTTGTGTCTTAATAGTTTTCCATCGCTGTGCATTTTGACGATATAGTTGCGCATTTCAGTGCATTTCTCTAACGCTGTTACTGGCTTCCACGTGTGATTTTCCTGAAGAACAAATACCTTGCTACCTATCATCAATTCGGGAAGGTCTTTTGCATTTCTGTTGAAATATTTTTGTTGTTTCCTACTTTTAATGCTCACCCACTCACGGATTTGGTTGTCTTTTACTGTGTTTGTATCCAACAGGGTTGGGATCCTTGTTCTTATTTTCTTGGTGATAGCAAGTGATTATCAAGTGGAATTGCTAGGAGAGCCATTTTTTTTTTAGACGGAAAAAATTATTTCTTTAAAAAAATATGTCTTTATGTACTCACTTTATGATATATTTATATCCGCTTTTTTCCTTGAGGTTACTTGTAAATCAATCAGTCAGTCATCGCTCGTTGCCACCATGTAAAATTTTATATATTTGGTAGAACAATATTGATAAAGTTAATAAACTCGATCCAACGGGGACAACTCTTAAAAACTAAAGAGCTCTCTACCTTGTGACAATTACATTGAAATATTATTTGCATAATTTTCATACATGAGGGGTTTGTCGATTTCAGAGTGGTGGCAGACATATGAGTGTACAAGTTTGGATCACATAAAATAAGTGGTTCAAAAATAATAGTTTTAAGAAAGAACATAAATTATATAGCATGTACTATGATTTAGTTGGATAAAATAAACAGACAATAAGTGTTTAATTAAGAGCTAATATAAATAATTTTATTTAAATACCATACTTTATAATTTCTGTCGGGGATACTTGGGTTTCATCAATCTCGTTATCGTGGATTTAGGTGACCTGTTTTTAAACCTTATTCCAGAATCTGACTACAAATTTAATCATATCAGTTGTGACAATCAATTTCTTTCGGTCGACTCTTTTTGAAACTTTTCTTCAGGAAGAATCATTTCATCTATTTAACTATCTTTATAGCAATACTTTTCTTTAATTTGGAAAATAGTTTATTCTTTTATTGCTATCGTTCTGCTAAAATCATTTTATTTATTAATCATCTTTATTAAGTCTTGCAACCAACCCTTGTATTTTTTTGTAATGGACCATGAAATAATAATTTATTATTTTTCAGAGAAAAGGATCATTATGATCGTCTGTCGCGGCAACTTGAAGAAGAGCTTGAAGTTCAGATGCAAAAAACGGAAGAACGTGTTCGGCAAGAGGTTTGTTTTTTTGCATTTGTTTTAATAAGATTAAAAAAAAACTATAAAATAATCTAATTCAGAATTTACCATTTTATTTATTATGATATAAAACAACGGAAATCTTTATTAAAATTTGTTACTTTTTACAACATTGAGAATTGAAGTTGGTTTGAAACAATTCAATTTTTATTAGAGAAAATCGGAGCATTTGAATAATTCTTATGCCAATTACTTTTTTTCATGAGAGGATGCCTGTCATTGGTTCTAACTGAACTATTTAGTTGAAGACTGAAATTTGTGGGCTTCCTGTACATTTCTTGTCTTCAGTGTTGTCATATCCAATACGGTTATATCTGTAGCCAGAATCAGAAAAAAAAATCTGATTTGAACAAACTATGATAGACCCCCGCCTCTCTCCTGCTCCTGTGAATTTTATTCTGAATTCTAAGTAGCGAGTCGTTCTATGCAGAAGGTTGTATTTATTAATGCTGGTTTTATATGTATGTAATGTGTAGGTCAGTGTATAATGACATGTTTGAAGGGAAGTTGATTTTATGTTCCTATTTAATTGCTTCCCCACAGGGGCATAGTTAGACACACAGTCGTTTTTTAATGTGAAGAAAAATCCCGCTCCCTAAAAAGGCAATTTGGGTGACAGATTGGACGTTTGCATCATCTAATTGCTTCCCAAACATAAATGAGGATGACATGATTCTATGTTTTAAGTGAGACATTCAAGCACCAAGTGCTGAATGTGAGCAGGATATATTTAGTCAGTTTTGCTCTTTTTATTTCGGATTTGCAGCATCACACCATTTGTCTTGATGACATTGAAGGGAGGAGAGGGCTATGACTAGTTATCCATATCATAAGGCCCCATCCTTGATCTGTATTGTAAGTTAGCCAGTTTCGTTTGTCATTCGTTTTGTAACATGTCTGTAAACTTGCTTCATTTATGCACATGCTATAAGTTCCTGGATGGTCATTTCTGATGTGAGACAATTTGGATGATTAGTGATGACGTAAGATGATGAAGTGTTGGTAATGCATTCATTGACGAAACAATGGATTTTAAGACATCAGAACATTTGCAATTTCTACCATCACAGTGTGATTTTGCTGCTAAATGTTATCAGAGTTTTAAAAGTCAGCAGGGACAGTGAACGTTGTGTTTAATGAATGTAAGTTTATAAAAATTCTTGCATAAAATGGGTTCCTTGCTTAGAAGATACCATGCAGGGAAGTTCCTGATTTTGGCGAGAAAAAAAAATTGATAGCTTGCAGTTGGTATCAATTGCATATGGTAATGACACCTGAAACTGTCCAATATGGCAAAAATGAAGGAGATGAGCATTGATACAAAATCGATAAAAAATGATCTTTTCACGCATTTGCAATGACTGCTGGGCTAGTTTGTGTGTTTTGTGTGATTTCTCTTACATTTGGTGCAGACATTACAAGAAATCAAATAAGCTTTGATATTATTGATTATGTGATTTAGAATTCTCATCAATAACTACAAAGATGTTCTCACATATGGGTGATGAGAGGATGGCTTACTGGAGATATCTAGCACAAACTTTGTATGACATAATATTGGATCATACCAACATCCTTGATCATGGAAACAGAATGTTGAGATCAGTCGATTGGAATTAGAAGAGTGCAGCTTGGTAATTATTTTGGTTGGTTATGTTCTTATCTGCTATCTCGCCTGCGTTCACTGTCTTGAGTTTTCTAGTAAGTCTTGATAGGGCAAGAACTCAGTATATTATAATTTCCCTTTAATCTGTTCAATGAATAAGGGAAAATGTCTCCATCCTAATACTTTTCTTAGCTAGAATAAGTATTAAAAAAACTATAACAAAATAAAATATATTCATGCTAATAATATAGTGGAATAAAACTGAAAAATAAGTTACTCTGAATCGAGTATCGATATATTAGTCAACTTACTTTTAGGATCTGACTTTGAAAATCTGACATGATAATCACCCTGTCAATGGAGCTGTAGAATACATTGACTGCTCCCCTACAAATAATAAGTCTCTCAATGAGGCCACCTGTTGGTCATGGATCTTAGGACAAAATCCTGGTAGTTGAAGAACTTGAAAGTGAGGTTTAAGCACCTTTACTTCCCTAACCACTTTGGCTCTTACTTTGGCTAGACAGGAAGTCAAAGAGGCCCGATCTGATCAATCGGCTGGTCATGTCAAGCCCCATTATGTATATAATCCATCCCAAACTTAACAAAATACTTATCCCCCACCCACTTAACATTATCCTCAAATATATAATGGCAAGTGATGCGTAAGGGTCAGTCAATTGGTAAAACCAAAACTCTTCACATCTGCTTCAGCTAAACAAATTAATTGAAGATAATTTGTCAACAGAAAATGCATGATGACATGGATAAAAATGAATTGTAAAAGCTGACCAATAACCTAAACCTTTTATCTTATTGGGAGACTTCATTAGTCATAACATCCTATGACACTAATAAAAAAGGCAAAACATTGGAAAAGTTTATTAATGAAAATGATATATGCTTCCTTAATGATGGTACACCTACACACTTCAACCCAGCTAGCGGAAACCACTGAACCATTGACCTAAGCTTACACTACCCATCAATACATATGGACTTTAATTGGAAAGTATATGACGACACTTGTGACAGCGATCATTTTCCAATATTGATAGAAAACCCAAAATCCAACAGTGAAAACCTCCCTGATGGAAACTAAATAAGGAATATTGGCAAATATTCATAGAAAAGTGTAGGAATATGCTGAATCACACTGAGACAAACTACGACTCAGTTTCATAGAAACACTAATCAAAATAGCAAACGAATGCGTCCCTAAAACCTCAGCAGCTAACAGGTTCAGTAGTTCCTGCTTTGATGACAAATGTTGGGAAGCCGTCAAATTGTGAAAAACATCTTTAAAGAAATTACAAAGACAACTCACAACTTCAAATTTGATTGAATACAAACTAAACTAAAACTCAGAGGGTAATTAAGGCAGCTAAAAAACAAGACAACTAAACCAAACATTATGAATAGGTACTTGAAGATATAAAAAATCTATATTTTTTTCTTCAAAATCACTGGATTCGGCATTAAATAACCCAAAAGGGGTTGATATGCCGTAAAACAAAAACAACCAACCAACCAATCAACCAATCGACATAACTTTATATGTTAGATTTTCATAAAGAAATCTATGATTGAAAAATAAACAATAATTTTGGCAATTAAAGTTAGTTTTATTTTCTCATTAAATCATTAATTTGTGTAAGCGGCAATACTGTCCCAAAATTTAAATAAAAATTTGAAAAATAAATTCTAAAATATGTCATAAAACAATGCTGCTAAATTTTTTAAGGGAAGATCCGTTTGCTATGGTAAGTTTAATGATGAAAATTCCGATAAGTTTGTTAACAGAATCGTTGTTTAATTTTTATTGAATATACATACAAAACTAAAAATTAAATGAAAATAAAATTGAGTAATATGTCTTCCATTTCAGAATTTGTAGCGAAAGAAACAAAATGTCTTAAACTTTTGCCTGTGAAAAAAATTGAATGCGTAAAAATTCTAAAAATTGAATAAGTTTTTCAAAGAATTGTTTTAATAAGGATTAGTGTTCAATCAATATAATCGATATAAAACAATCTGAACAATGAAATTACAAACTATTAAAAACATTTTGAAGAAATTCTCAGATTATACATAATAACAATTGCAATCATCATCATGTTTCATATGCTGGCACGTGTTGGTCATCATCAAGTTAACCTATCGTTATCAGATCTTTATTTATTCTTCTTTCTCTCAAATTCAACTTATCACTCTTTGCCTTCCCTCCTCTCAACTGACTCTGCTACCTAAACTATTTTACATTTACTAACACAAAAATTTTTACGATGTTTTTCAACATACCATATGAGATGAGTCTCCTCTTCTGCACACATCTGCATATATTATCTAAATTTAATCTTTTTTTGGGGTCATCATTTTAAGGCTCACATTACACATCCATCGTATCATTCTGATAGTATTTCTCTTCATGCAACACATATCCTCAATCCTCACTGGCCGTGTGTTTATGATTTAAAGATTACCGTGTAAGTAAATAGTGTAAATAAATTCGAATAAAATATTACCTTATAGAAAAGATTCTTTTTTTCATAATTCTAAATAAGAAAATCATAAAAATAATATGTAATAAATCCATGGAGTTAAGATTAATTTCTCTTTACTTTATCCTTTCCTTCTTTCTTTTTCTTTGCACCCCTTTTCTCAAAAAGAGGATAATGGAAAAGTAGTAAGTGGGTTAGAATTGAAATTCAAATATTTGAATTTATGCTCCAAACATGAAAATAAAAAGATGCTGTTCACATGATCTATAAAGGCAGGACAATGGACAAATTTAGAAGGACCTTGGCGGACAAACAATTGTCATGTACTATGTCTTGAATTATTTTGTCTGCTGCATACTCTTTGCTGGATGATTGCATCTACTGTGTACTCCATCTTGAATCATAGTATCTGATATAATGCTTTGTCTTTGATCATTGTTTCTACCACATGTTTCTACCACATGTTTCTACCACATGTTACTGTGGCTCATTGTATCTGAGGTATGATCTTTTTGGATCATTCTATCTGCTGTATATTATGTCTTGGATCGTTTTATGCTCTCTATCATTTCATTTGTCTTGTTCTTGAATTACTGCACCTGCCATATTCTCTGTCTTGAATCACTGCATCTGCTATTCCCTCTGTTTCGTAACATTTTCTCTGCATCTTCTGTGTGCACTATCTTGGATCATTGCAATTATCATGTGCTATATATCTTGGATCATTGCAATTATCATGTGATATATATCTTGGATCATTGCAATTATCATGTGATATGTATCTTGGATCATTATTTATGCCCTGTGTCTCACCGCATCTTTCATATTCTCTGACTTTGATCTTTGTATCTACTGCTGGTTCTATTTTTAATGAGTGCATCTGTAGTATGTGCTATCTTGGATCATCACATCTGCAGCTCTGCTTTAGATCATTACAATTGCCATATACTTTGTCTTTCATAATTGTATCCGCCATATCTTCTGTCTCGAATCAATGCATCTGTTGTATGGTTTGCTTTGAATAATTGAATCAGTTGTGAATCATTCTTGAATCATTGTGTCCGATCTGTGCTCTAACTTGGATCATTACATGTCCTGTATTCTCTGTTTTATTGATCATGTACTTTGTCTTCAATTATTGTAGCTGGAATATGCTCTAAAGTTCATCCAGAGAGATATCCTGAGACTTAATAGATTGCGGATGTGCTATGGTATCTTAAAGTTGTAATCTGCATCTTGAGACATCAAATGTGATGCTATGATGCAATGACCATATGTAATCTAACTAGTTGCTCTGCTATTCATTGTTCATGCTTTAGTGTTGAAAAATTCACAGAACTTTGGTGTTAATGCTGGTTCGAGGCATCATTGTCTCGATCTATGGCTTGACCATTTCATTTTATTTTGTTTGATTTATGTTGTGAGCAAGCATGTTGAAATAATGTTTGCATAAAAACCCACATAGACATTTTATCTTGAAAAATATACTTCAATATAATTTAATTGACATGCTAGATTTATTCCATAATTAAGATTAGCTTAAAACTTTAAGGTTTACATCCTTCCTCTTTCAACTCCATTTAGCTATTTTTCTACTCGCAAAACATAAACTCCATAACCAAAATTAAAGGCATGCTCTGACTCATGTTTAAAATATTGAAACGTTCATAAATAAAAACAACTTTTCAATATTGTTTTATTTTGATAACTAAACCTTAGTTTTCCAGAACTTACATTTGTAACCATTATATTTTACTATGTGTGAGAGAAATGACATCTCTAAGTATTTTAACAAAATTAATAGTGCAAGTTGCCGTTTGACACCAATCATGGTGTCAGAGATAAATGGTATCATAATTCTACTTCTATTGTTGCACTTGATCTCATATTGCAATAATTGTTTATAAACTTTTCATATGAAAGGTTTATAAACGATTATTTCAATACGAATACAGGAAAGTAGAATTTGAAGTTATATGGCTAATCTCTAGTTTAATTATAATTTCATAAATAGAATATTCAGATCATGGAACAAATAAAATATTACTAACATTAATATTCCACCAATTTAGTTTCACCAGAAATTTGAGCATTATAATCTTTTTTTTTTTTCAGGAACAACTGAAATATGAAATGGAGAAAACAGAAATGCGAAAGAGTTTAGAACACGAGTTGTTACAAACTCGAGAAAGTTACAAACATTTAGAACAGGTGTGTAATCATTTTTTATATCAAATTTGATTAAAAAAAATTAGAAAGGAAAATATTAATATTACGTAATAAAAAGAAAAAACAGCAGATTTTTCCAGTATTATATTTAATTTGACTAATATTTATTTTTTGGACTGAAAGTAATTTTCTTAAAATCAGTTTTTCTTTTCATTGAAAAGCAGCAAAATACAACAATGAATTAAAAAATATTTTCTTGAAATTAATAGAAATGAATAGTAACAGCATGAGTCATGTTCAAACAGTTTATCAGAAGTTATAACTTATGCCTTTTAAAAACAAAATGGCTGACACGATAAATTCGTGTTCATCCAATAGCTGAAATGGTACACTTACCTACTACTCTCATTAATTATTCAGAATATATATATACTAGCAAAAGTACCCATCGTTGACTGGGTTCAAAAACAGCCTACAAAAAATGGACTCTGATTTATGAAAGTATTATAGGTCATGAAAAGGAAGGGTTGTAAAGAGATAGCTTCGAATTTGGGGGTATCAAAACCAAAGCAAATATGATGAAAGTAAAAATAAAATAGATAAACCCCATAATTTATTATAACCATACCTGTTCACACTGAAACACTTATCACAATATTCTGTGGATCTATATTAAAAAAACCTTGTTAAACTTTGTGACAGATTTCTATTCAATGGAGGTCAGGTGCGAATGAACATCCCATGATTTTATTATACCATATTTCTTCAAACTGAAACATAATTATCAAAGTATACTTACGCAGATAGATATAGAAAGTCTTTATTAAAGTTTGTGCCTATTTCCATTCTATGGAGGCCAGGCGCAAACGCAGACCCCACAATTTTAGTATACCATCCCTATTTAAGTGAAAACATACTTATCAAAGTATTATTATGTACATTGATATATCCTGCGGTCGGTGGCCGTAATAAAAGGATATTCAAGAAAGGTATTCCACCAGGGAAATAAATGAATAAAGAGGTTCTGAAGTAATAAAGAAATAGAGAAGTTTATTGAGAAATATTTACAGAGACAGCATGTTACGTTTTTAAGTGTTCCCGCCCAGGGAAGGCTCTCACAACCGGTAACCGGTGATAACATTCTTTCGATAAAAAGTTCCGGCGGTGAATTGCTCATCTCGCCATAACATACATCTATATCAAAAACACTTGTAAACGTTTTTTTTAATTTTTAAATTTTTTATTTCCATGCTTTCTGGACCAGGTGCGTACGCAGACCCCACAATTTTAATGAATCATCATTATGCCAGATCAAACATACCCATTCCTTTGTCTCGATACATCTTCTATCATTATATGTAATCAGTTTTCTATAATAGTCAACGACATAGGAGCCTATTCGTGACCAGACACACACACACACACAGATGTTCAGCTTTATATTATAGAAGATATAATATATATATGTATGTATAATGCTCCCTATCTTGGGTTGAGCATTTCGGGAAATGATATACAAACTGCTATTCGCGTATAAACTGACACTCTTTGTGTAAACAAATCGAGTGAAGGCATTTGGATGATGTAAAAACTAAAACATCGTTAAATTTATTACCCACACAGCAGCCGTATAGTGTAATGGTGAGAAGCCTTGACTGCCATTTGGGTGGTCAGGTTTCGATCCTGGCTTAAAGTAGTTGCCTGTCTAACTGCACTGATGAGCTGTGAAATAGGGAAACAATACTGTATGTAGATGACCATATATATATGTTTATATATATGTATATATATATATAATGGCGTAGTATCAGTCTTTGTTGCCCGGTGTGGTCGGAAAATTTGCTGGCATATAATTACCCCCCTCCCTGGCCTACTGGCATATGATTACCTGTTTTGCCACCTTCCGCCTCCTGCTGGCATATGACAACCTGTTAAAACCTTTGAAATTCCAAAAAGCCCTCAAAATATTTATTTTCATTGAACTAATGTTTACATAATTCCCTTCAGATTAATGTTTACACAATTCCCCTTTTTTCAAATTTAAATTTAATTTAACCATTTATTTTCATTAATTTGAATAATAATACGTACGTAAAAATTAATCTGAAATGAATTATGTAACAGCAGCATTTTTTGTATTATTAATTGGGGTGAGGCAGTGACGTAGCATGAGTTTTTGCCATCCGGGGCGGTCGTAAAATTTGCCCCCCTACTGGCATATAATTATCTGTCTTGGCCCCCCCCCCCCCCCCGCGCTAAAAAATGTTATTTTTTCAATTTGTAAAAAAGACATATTACAAACATTTATTTCCTTCTCTGCTACATAATTTATTTATATCAGCAATATTTTAAAAAAAACTAATGTGACAAAATTTTGTTTCAGCATTTTGTGTGTTCGACTGAAATTGTCATAACATATTACTCCGCTCCACCCCAGAAAATTAAATATAATGCCTTTATCCTATCATGATTTGTTTTGAAATATTTGTAATGTTAATGTTTTCTAAAATAGCATTTGCTTTGTTGTTATTAGGAAAATATTATAATGCGAGAACGGAATTACGAAGATCAAATGGCATCTTTACGTCTTAAGGTGGATGAATTATTACAGGAGAATCGACAGCTGAAAAGTGATGTGACTGATTCACAGACGAACTTAGCAATCATCCGAAGTGAATTAGCCACACTTCGCCAGGAATACACCGACAAATGTCATGAATTGGAAATGTAAGCTGATTTCATCTTTGTTTTCATTTTTTATGGATTTGAAGAATTTCGATATCAGTTTAAAAATTCGGTGTTTCAAAAGAACAAGAAGGATTTGATGTAATTTTTAAAGAATCAATTAAAATTATGTTATAATCAGTTAATTATGTTATAATCAGTTAATTATGTTATGATCAGTTAATTATATTATAATCAGTTATGTTATAATCAGTTATTTATATTATAATCAGTTAATTATATTATAATCAGTTAATTATGTTATAATCAGTTAATTATGTTATAATCAGTTAATTATATTATAATCAGTTATGTTATAATCAGTTATTTATATTATAATCAGTTAATTATATTATAATCAGTTAATTATGTTATAATCAGTTAATTATGTTATAATCAGTTAATTATATTATAATCAGTTATGTTATAATCAGTTATTTATATTATAATCAGTTAATTATATTATAATCAGTTAATTATGTTATAATCAGTTAATTATGTTATAATCAGTTATTTATTTTATAATCAGTTAAGATATCAAATGCGCTATAACCAATTACAAAATCGAATACATTATAATCAATTAAAATATCAAATGCTTTATAATCAATTCAAATACCAAATATGTTAAAATCAATTTAAATATCAAATACGGTATAATCAATGAGAAAAGTGAAGACATTTTATGTAGCAGCAAGTAATTTGTTTACATAAAAAATTTTAAAAAATTGTTCTTTTTTCATTTTTATTGTTTTAATAATTAAGTTTGATATTTCGGATCAAGTAAAGATTAGATACCCCGGTAGCAGACCGCAAAGATAGGCGTACATTTCAATTGACACCGGTTGTTCGACCCTGACATTGCCATTGGTTGGTTGTAAGCATGTCAATTGAAATGTGCGTCTATCTTTGTCTTCTGCTACTGGGTTTTTTAAAATCTTTACTTGATCCGATATTTTATCATCTCACCTGACATATTTCTTTTTTTGGTTTCATTTGTTGTCCATAAACTAAAAGTAAAAATAAATAAATTCAATGTATTTGCTTGAAATGTTTTATAAAAATAATTTTTTTCTTGCAGTTTGTGTTTGACATCTTATACAGGGTGGCCCACTTAAAATTAGCCCAGAATATAGTAGAGAGGGGGGAACATTCTTTTATTATTTAAATTACCTGTAATATTGTTTAAATTACCTGTACCATTGTTTAAATTACCTGTAACATTGTTTAAATTACCTGTAACATTATTTAAATTACCTGTAACATTGTTTAAATTGCCTGCAACATTGTTTAAATTACCTGTAACATTGTTTAAATTACTTTTAACATTGTTTAAATTACCTGTAACATTATTTAAATTACCTGTAACATTGTTTAAATTACCGGTAATATTATTTAAATTACCTGTAACGTTATTTAAATTACTTGTAACGTTATAAAATATGCTGGAAGTACTCCCCGTTGACATCTATGCATTTCTGGGCATGTTTAACAAAGTTTGCAGATACTTCCTGTAGATCTTCTCTGGTGATTTTCCTGATAGCGTTAGTAATGTTCTCCTTTAGTTGGTCTACATTGTGAGGATTATTTGCATAAACTTTTTGTTTTAATGTCCTCCAAAGATAAAAATCACATGATGACAAGTTCGGGGAATGTGATGGCCATAACCTTTTGCTTATTGTTCATACATACCATGAACTTGTGTCAGTGATGTGAGACGTGTGGCATGTAACACCATCTTGTTGGATAAAGAATTGCATTTTGTCTTGAGGCGTCAGTTGGTCGTTAACCTGTTTTAAATGTTGAGTTTAAGAAATTAGGAAGTTTAATCTGAAAAAAAAAAAAAATTTGGTTTATTTCCAATCATTCATCATTCATTCCAATATTTCACTTCCAATTGTACATTCATATTTTTTTTTTCAGCAATCTATTAAAAATCTATGATTTTTTCCAAATACAACAAAAATATTCAGAAATTCATTTTTGTAAATATTGAAGTCAATCTTCAATTCAGCCATAATTTTCAATGTTTTCAACCCTGAAATTAAATGAATTTAATAAATTTGAAAAAAATTCTATTCATTGAAAACATATAAAAACATCTTTTTTTAGCTATTCTAAATATTTTATCAGATTTTCATTTATTTCTATAATATGTCATTACTTATTTCCGTTTCAGGGAAAAAGACACTGTAATGGATTTTATCAAAGAACAGGACAATTTAACAAGGCAGTTACATTTATTGCAGTGAGTAAAACTTGATTTATTACTTGTGAACTTTGGTGTGAAAAATCATGAAGCAGTTTTATCAATTGAAATTTTGACCTGTCAGTCATAATTATTAGATTTGCTCATCTATGTTAAGATCTGATACAATGAAAAGTCTTTAATGTGATGAAATAAAATGCATTTTTATCATCGTTGTACAGATTCCATGTTGCATAAAGTAACAGACAGCCATTTTCCTACTTTAGATGAATGCAAACGGTGTATTATTATTACGAAAGAGAGAGAGAGAGAGAGAGAGAGAGAGAGAGAGAGAGAGAGAGAGAGAGAGAGAGAGAGAGAGAGAGAGAGAAACGCAGATTTAACCAACATAAGTCCAGTTCAAACAGACAGAAGTTTATAGAAGCTAGAAGTAATTGTAAGAGAGAAATGGTGACAGCTAAGAGAGAATACACTGAAACAACTAGAAAACGCATTGAAGCACAGAAATTAGGAACCCTTGATTTTTGGAAAATCTACAACAGTGTAGTAAATAAAGGGCAATCAACAATTCCCCCACTATCAAACAATCATAAGATTGTTTGCATAGCAACCGAGAAGGCTAACATGCTTACCAGTCGGTTTGCCTCAAACTCCACATTGGACCCAGAAAACTACTCCCTCCTTGACTTTCCTTTGCGGACAGGCGCCACACTAGATGATCTGAAAATCACCCCTTATCACATCATAAAAATCCTAGACAACTCAAAAGCATGTGGACCTGATCTCATCCCGGCTGTGCTATTAAAAAAAATGCTCTGCTAAGGTTGCTCCAGTTCTCTCCAAACTTTACAACAAATGCATCTTGCTTTTCTAACTGCTGGAAAACTGCTTCTGTGGTACCAATTTTCAAGAATTCTGGCAAAAGAACTGATCCATTAAATTATCGCCCTATTAGCCTCCTCCCACTTTTCGCCAAAATATTTGAGTCCATAATTAATCAAGCTTTAGTCTATTACATTATTAAACTTCTAGCTGCTAAACTTCTGATCGACCAACAAGCCCGTTCCACAGCAGATATCCTAACTGTAATCTCTGAACGTATATACCATTCACTGGACAAAGCAAGGGAGGGTAGAGCGATAGTCCTAGATATATCTAAGGCTTTTGACAGGGTATGGCACGATGGTCTTCTTAGGAAAATCAGATCATACAGTATTACTGGACGAATACTTAATATAATTAAATCCTTCTTAAGTAAGTTAAGAATCTAGGTTGTCCTTGACGGTCGTACATCTAAACAATATGATATAAATGCGGGAGTACCTCAGGGGACTATGTTTGAACCTCTATTATTCCTAATATTCATAAATGACCTCCCTTATAATATTGTCTCTGAGATGTGTATATTTGCTGATGACACCATGCTCTATAATAAGCATGAGGGGGAAAAATTAACACATACCTAAGGAAATGGCAAACCTCCAATCTGTAGTGGAATGGAGACAAAAATGGATGGTCACATTCAATGCTGCCGAGACTAAGTTTGTTTCCTTCAATAATTACAAGAAACCTTCTCTACCACCAATAGCAAAGACCAAGAACACATTGCCCAAAAGTACTACCTTTAAACTCCTCAGCCTAACGTTTACAGGGAACGAACTGGAATAGATACATTGAGAGCATTGCCAAAGCTGCTGCAAAGAAGGTGGGCTCTCTCTACTATGCTAGAAAGCTACTTACGCCTAAAAGTATCCTGTACCTCTATAAGGCCACCATTCGCCCGTGTATGGAGTATTGTCACATTTGGGCTGATGCATCTACTACTAGTCTCTCCCTCTTAGACAAGGTTTAAAAGAGAGTCGCCAACCTGATAGGTCTTGAACTGTCATCTAAGCTTCAGCCTCTGTCCCATTGATGAAATGTTGCATCCCTCTGTCTGTTCTACAAGTATTTTAATGGTGAATGCTCTGATGAACTACAAGCACTTGACTTAAATACCCCTGGCAAACCTGACAAGCAGCTAAATCCCACCCCTACACAGTAGAGATCCCTAGGTGTAAGAAAGCAATAGTTTCTTCCCCAGAACTGCTAGACTTTGGAACTCCCTTCTGGGATTTTATATTCCCAACTGTACTGACATGCAGAAGTTCAAGAGTAATGTGAACAGATATCTCGCTGCTCGGCTCCCTGCAACTTATGTCCCCGATAGTAACCCCCTACTTCAAAGTGGCACTGTGCCTTGTTTGGGGTGAAAATTGAATAAAAAAAAAAATTCAATTCAATACACGTATATCTCTTTGTTTGCAGTTCATATTAAAGAAATTCTTTAATATGAACTGCAAATGAAGAGATATACATGTGTATTGAATTGAATGTGATAGTTTATTTATGTATTTGTTTCATGTTTTCTGTGTAGATAAAGAAGTGATATAATAGGAATGGATAAGTAAATATTCTTGGAATTAATTTATTCTCGTATCACGTTGAGTTTAGGAAAATAAAAAACGAAACTGAATAACAACTTTTCACTTCAGGTGTTCTTATCTAAGAGGAAAAACATCACATGACTGGTTCATTTTTTTATGTACAATGATTTATATCTCTATAAGTTATGTGGCAAATCACAACTCTGAACTAATTGTCGTTTCTGATTTACAGGTGTTTAAACTGAGTCAGATGTGAAATGAAGCCTGTTGAGTGTTGCGCAGTGATCCAGTTTTTTTTTTATTTAAAAGGACGCACACCACAGGAGATTTTGATGAAATAAAAGAAACGTATAGTAATAATAGCCCACCATATTACCTTGTAAAACACTGGCATTCAAACATGGCCAGAAATCTGTGGAATAAGTTCGCAGACTTGGTTCCACCCACCCTTCTGTCATTGATTAGGCATCTGTCAGTCAAGGCTACCATTTTGAAAGATTGATGCATGTGTATTCACCAATTAGCTCAAGAGTTCACGATTAATAGAGAATCTGTGGAAACTATTATTCTTGACCCTTTGCAAATGAATAAAGTGTCTGCCAGGTTGTTGATACCTTTCCAAAAGTGAGAACATGTGGAGTGCTTAAAGATGAAGCTAAAGATGTGCCAAGAGGATGAGTCAATGTTTTTAAAAAAAACTGATTACACAGGATAAAACTTGGGCCTATCACGTTGATCCAGAGATCTAAGCCCATTCAATGCAGTGTAAACACTTGAATTCATCACTTCCAAAGAAAGCAACAGTGCAGACATCTACTGGCAAGGTCATGCTTACAAGATCAGTACAAATTAGTGATGACAGATTTCATGGCAAAGGGTACCACAATTACAAGACTTTATTATGCTTCACTTGTGTTAGGAAAGTAAGAGAAGTTATCAAAATTAAGAGAAAGGGGGTAAGATCAGCAAAGACAATGCTCAGGTCGACAGTGGGCATGTTGCCAAATCAGAAACACAGGCATGTGACTATGAAATCCTCCCCCATCCTTCCTACTCTACTAATGTTGAACAATTGCTAATATCAAAAAATTTTTTATTATGATCGAAAAATCCAAATCAGCAAGAGTAATGACTTATATTTTAAATTAAAGACTATACATTTATGTTGTTTTTCTGTATATGTTTTAAAACATATGCAAACAAACAAAAATAATTTCACAGCATCCCAGGAAATGTCATGTAGGTACAGCTAGTATATCCCGGTTTAAGGAAGTTGCTTGTGTTTAAACACACTAAAGAATTGTGAAACAACAAAATAGTCTACCTCAGGATAATTAAATATCCTTCCCTTATTGAGTTAAGCTTTTGGTAAGCGAAATCGCCAGCTGCCATTAGAATATAATGCAATAATCTTTGTGTAAACAAATGAAGCTTTCAGCATTCGACAATATTTATCATTGTAATTTCGTTTCCTCTCAGCAGCAGTCAAATGATGCTTATGTTGGTAGAAGCACCAACTGTTTCACATTCAGATGTTCAGGTTTTGATCACAGCTTGTTAACTGCACTGAAAGGCTGTGATATGACGAAACAGTCTGTGATGACTAATATATATATATATAAAGAGAGAGAGAGAGAGTTAGAAAGAGAGAGAGAGAGAGAGAGAGAGAGAGAGAGAAAGAGAAATATTATGGTTTTTAATATTGAAAATAACATGGACTTGAACTTATGAAAGAAACTACCATGACAAAAATATGAAGACCCTATAAAGACACACTGAATTGGTTTGGGGAAGTTCTGAATTATAAGAAAGAAGAGACAAAGAAAAGGAAAATTGGGAGAGAAAGAGTAAGAGGAAGAGAGAGGGAGAGAGAAGATAGAAAATGCACAAAATAGATTATTTTGCATAAGTAATTTAGGTATGATGGAATCTGAAAGAGTGAGACTGCGTCTTTCTCGTAAATATATGCATGGATAAAAAAGGTGAAATTGGTCGTTAAGTTTTAAAAGACTTTGTTGATTTCCTTTTATTTCCAAAGATATTTTAATTTTTTCTTCGATATTTTGGTCATGTGTGCCGAGAAATATATATATTTTTTTTGCTCCTGCATTATCAAATGTACCAAAAGATCATTTGAATAAAAATTTGCACCTGACATCTTAATATTTAGGCCACAAGTACCGAAGATCGTTTTTACATAAGCATGTACCTGTAGAGCAATAATGATTATCAAATGTACCAAAAGGTTATTTGAATAAAAATTAAAAACCTAACAGACATCTGAGTATAAAAGAAACAAACTTGGAATTGTCAGAAAAAAAAGTTAAAAGTATGATGTTCGAAGGCTCAATTTCGGCAAAAATTTATGTGGGTGTAATCAAAGTTAGTCTGGTGAGTCACGAGGACAGAATAAAACGCTCTTAGGGTGCGTTTACAGGACAATACCATCCCAAAGGGACGTTTCAGGTGGTCATAAATGCTTATACAATAACAACCAAAAAGGATATTGTTGTAGGTTAACCATTGGGTCAAGAACAATCAATCTATCAAATTTCTGTGTGTACATCTCTCTCCTAACACCAACCAACCAACCAACCAACCAACCAACCAACCATATCAAGAATAAAGACATATTGTTATATTTTTATATTTCAGTGTGTCATCATCCTTTTGAATACAACTTCTAATTTTTCATCCAAATAACTTTTTGGTATTATTGTTCCACAGATACATACTTATGTCAAAATGATCTTTGGTACTCATGGTCTAGACAATAAGATATCCAATAATAATAATTTCCACTCAAATGATGTTTTGGTTCACTTGATAATGCAGGTGTAAAAAACTGATTTGTCACACACAGTGCCAAAATATCCAACATTTGATTGTTACTTGTAAGATCAAATATGTAAGTGTACAAATACAAATATGGAGGCAACACCGATTTTCCAGCAACTCATGGCTGAAATTTCTATTTATTGTATATAGCACACCATGAATTTGTTTGTTCACACTGTACCTGCTGGTGGTAGTGTCCTTTTATTTTGAGATTATTTCTTATTTTACTAAAATTTAATGTTTGTCATGGTTTCACAGGCAAATCCAAGCTTATGGCTTCAGAAGCAAATCCAAGTGGCAGCCATAATATTATCATATATTGATTCAATTTTATTTCTCCATGTTTAATTTATACTCGTTTAAGTTCCTAGTAATTTTTGGTGGCTGATAGACATGGTAACGATATAATTAATAGACTAGAAGTGTTAATGAATTATTATTACAGTGAAATCAGATGGTCTGGCAAAAAAAAAAATGGTGTTGAGATAAATTCTTATGTAATAATAAGATTGAGACAAAGGCTGGTCTTTGGGTTAATTAAACTTATGAATGCAAATCTAACCACACACAACAACTGTTCCTCACCTAGCCTTATATGTCTCTTATAGAACCACCATTTTTAATTAAGAACGTGTGTTAATTTGCAACAAAAATTTCATTAAGAAAACAACAACACTCGTTTTATGGTTCACAGATGTATTGATTTTATATCTCCTTGACTTGGTTATTGTAAACTATACTTATTAATCAGCCGTTATTAAAATATTCTAATTAGAGAACCAAAAAGAGCCAAACCACCCTCTCTTCTTTCTTACCTCATTTTTTTATGTCACTTTTATTGAAACCTGTTTCCACGATACTCACTAGACAACATATTCTATCCACATTGTTTCAATTTTTATAACAAATTAACAAAGTCATTTCCAACAAACACCACAAATTTGCTATGGCACTTCCATTAAGACTATTTTTCACTTTTTTTCTAAGTATTTTCTCACAATCTTCTTAAGATTAACTAAGAATAACAACATTAACATTTCTAACTCAGTTATGGCGGATAGAACGAGAACAGTTTAATTGCATATATTAAATAAAGAGTATAGTTCGAAATTCTGTACAAGTTCTTGAGTTCAATGTAAAGATTTTCACATTCAAAAAGATGCACCTAAGAAGTTTGGAAGTTACATCGGCCAAAGCGTTGAGTATAGTAGTCGGAATAATATAAATAATATAAATTGTCAATGATCATTAAAAAAAATTCTGAAACATAGCAACCGACACAGTTTCACCCATTTTTAAAGTAATCTTCCTTCATCTCGAATGTACTTTTTCTTGTCCTTCTTCTCAGAATTTATCAATCCTCTACTTGTGATAAGTGTTTTCTTGTGAATTTGAAGAGATTCATAGAATTGCATGACAATTCAAAAAGGGAGATGAGGGGTGGTTCTATGCAGTTTTACAATTTATTAAGAAGGAATTAACTTTTATCTCATATTCACCTGGATAAAATGTTCTTTTCATATTCATAAGATATACATTTTGATCATATACAACTAAAAACTATCTGCCTAAATGCAAGTAAAATTACTTTCACAAAAACTAGTTTTGCACCGCTTTTATGCCCTCTTACAACGATTAAAATCAAGCTATATTTCCAAATTTGGTCAAATTATTTTTTAAATAATCGATTTATAGTAAATAAAAATTAGAAGTCATGCAAAGACGAGAAACATTCACATAGATATAATCACACAATGTTATTAATATATATCTAGTATCACCTTGAAAAAGTTAAAATAATTGATGCTGTTTACAGTTGTAAATGTTTCATAATATTTTGTATTTGCTTTTGACTTGAATATATTCAATTGTTATGTTATAAAAATTATTCTGAATTAAATATTTGCATAAATACATGTAAATATTTACAAATTATTAATTTTTCATGTGATTTGCTATTGTTTTATTTTTAATTTTTGCTATATTGTATCGATTTTGTCAGTTATCTTGTTTGTTGCTAATATTGATATTTTTGCTTGTCAGTGATGCTAACAAAAAATTGCATGACACAAATGATGATTTAAGGGAAGCAGTGGATATCAATCGTCAATCAAATCATAAAAGATCCTATTCGTCTGGAGTAAGTATTTTCTCCACATTTCTAACATTCAGATATTCAACAAACTTTGATAAAGTTCAAATCAAACTTCTTTTTGAAACTCTCTTGTTAAACTTTTAATGCATAAAAAAAGGAAAGTGATTTTTTAGTATCATATGAATTCAAAGATTCTATTGTTAGTATTGTTTTTTTTTTTAGTCAGAATTCTTTCGAGAAAGATATTATGTACTTATGGGAGGGACCATGTGAAGGTGCCACCATCCTAAGTGAAAATGATTTTTGTGGAGCAAACTGGATTCACACAGTCCATGTCGTTGACCACTGAACCACCTTCACTTTTTAAAATGAATAAGCTAGCAGTGACGTGTAGACAACTTTTTCAGGGCAGGTGCTCAAGTGAAAAAAAAAAAAAACGGCAAAAATATAGTAATGAACACCACTGTGGGGCATGGGCCTATAATACATTCCTCTGAAAAGGTCATTTTTAACACAGGAGTAAAAGGGACAGGTCCTTCGGCACCCTAGTTCCCCATCCCCTTGCATGTCCCTGTAAGCGCGACACAATTATAAAAATCCATTAAAAAATTATGCTTATATCAGAATGTGGAATGTGTTTTCCAACAATATCTGCTTTCTGAATTCATCGATCATTTATTTTTTTAATGGCAGATTTTTGTTTCAAGCAACTAAATTGTGCACTCACAAAGTGCATGGTGAGGTGCATATGCCAATGGGTATTTCATAAGAATCTTTCCTCTTGAGTTCATCATTTAATTCCTTAGGAGTTCTGGGCAGAACCTTAAAGTGGATACACGTTGAAAGTTTTTTTTGTGAAAGGTTTCTCAACAGAGAATACTACTATGCAAATTAGATATATTGAATTACAAGTGTCAGTACATCTCCCTAAAACATAAATGTTTTTTTGACTCTAGTAGGTCTTCTACTTCTTATTATTTAATTTTCAAGATTACTGTTGTCAAGCCTTCTCTAACTTGGAGAGAGAGAGAGAGAGAGAGAGAGAGAGAGAGAGAGAGAGAGAGAGAGAGCATTATATAGGCTCTTTGCTATTCTTATGCTCATCCGCCATACTTAATTGTCAGTATCACTACATTCTCCTTCTCAAACTCAATTGTTTTACTTAAAGGTAAAAAAGATTGAACTGATTTTACATTTTTATTTCTTGTTTTGTAAATAAATGAATTTAGTAAAACAAAATATTTATCCAAATAATAATGTTCTTTGATTTACAATTAGTGTTAATGTTTTATTTTGCTATCCAAATTATTTCCCTCAATGTATTAAGTTGAGAGGCGAACAAGTGAGTTTTTTTTCGAAAGACTTTTTATATTCCTACACATCAACAAATAGGAAATAATTCCTACACATCAACAAATAGGAAATAAATACAGAAAAGATATAAGCATTTATATATTTTTTGTATTGATTTTTTATACACACACACACACACACACACACACACACACACACACACACACACACACACACACACAGCTGTGGTTCATCTTTCTAAAATTCATCAGTGTGGTAATACGTTTAGCTATGCTGGGATTAAAAATTCAAACAGCCCGTTATATCCAAGTGTGATTAGCAACCAAGTAAGTTGTCCACTGCAGCAATAAACTCATAAATTTATAGAGTTACTAGCATTTCAGCCCAGCTTTGCTCGGGCCCTATGTACTGTTCATAACTTTATGTGCATATGTATATATATATATATATATATATATATATATATATATATATATATATATATACATATATAGTCATCCACATACAGTACTGTTTCGCTGTTTCGCAGCTTATCAGTGCAGCTAGACAGGCAACTACCTCAAGCCAGGATTGAAACCTGACCGCCTGTACAACAGTCAAGGCTCCTAACAATTATGCTAATCGGCAGCTGCTGTGCGAGTCGTGAATTAACGATGTTTTGACATCGTCCGAAATACCTCAATAAGCTCAATTTGTTTACACAAAGAGCATCGCTTTATATGCTAATGGTAATTCATGTATCACTTCTCAATATGCTCAACTCAAGATAAGGAGCCACATACAGTACTGTTTCACATCCACATCCACATACAGTACTGTTTCGCTCTTTCACAGCTCATCAGTGCGGCTAGACAGGCAACTACCTCAAGCCAGGATTGAAACCCGACCACCGGTATATAAAAGTTTGACTCATGTCCAGGTAACCTACATCTAAAATTTCAAGTGCTTAGACCCAAAATTGGCGGAGGATTTTCGTAGAGTCTGCAAAGGTCAACTCTTTCAACTTTGACATCTTGGCAGCTAATTTTCGCCCAAAAAACTAATTAAAAAGCTTGCTGCATGTCTGAATACCCTTCATGTAAAATTTCAAATGTTTAGACCTAAATATTGCTGAATAGTTTGCTAGAGACAGCAAAGGTCAAATCTTTTGAACTTTGATTAAAAAGCTTGCCTTACGTCTGAATACACTTTATGTAAAATTTCAAATGTTTAGATCAAAAATTGGCTGAGAAATCAATTTTTTTAAAACGTTGACCCCAATTTCGACTCCTTAACATTTATTGTTTTGGGCTCAAATCAAATTAAAAAGTTTGATCCATGTCCAAGGAATCTACATCTAAAATTTCAAGTGTTTAGACCCAAAATTGGCAAAGGAGTTTGGTAGAGTTTTCAAAGGTCAAATCGTTGAATTTTGACCTCTTAACAACTAAATTTCTGGCCACAACCCAATTAAAAAGGTTTTCCCAAATCTCAATACCCCTTATGTCAAATCTAGAGTCCGTAGACAGAAAATTGACAGAGTAACTTGATAGAGAAATGTACACATCCAGGCCGACACACAGACAATTTCGCTTTTATAGATATACTAGCATGGGTTCCCGGCGTTGCCCGGGTATTTGGAGGTGTATGTTGAGCAAAAAAAAAAAGAAAAAAAAAGCAATCAGTTTTTTTAACTTTAACCCCTATTATGACCCTGCAAAATTTATTGTTTTGAGCTTAAATCGAGTTATTAAATTAGATCCATGTCCAAGGAACCTATATCTAAAATTTAAAGTATTTAGACACAAAATTGTCGGAAGTGTTTGTAGAGTTCTCAAAGGTCAAATCGTTGAACTTTGACCCTTTAACAGGCAAATTTCTGGCCGAAAACCGATCACATCGATTTTCCCAAATCTCAGTACCCTGTATATAAAAATTTCGAGTCTGTAGACTTAAAATTGAAAGAATTATTGCGTAGGGAAATGTATGCAGACAGACACACACACAGACACACAGACAGATTCACTTTTATAGATATACTAGCATGGGTGCCCGGCATTGCCGAGGTGTTTGGAGGTGTATGCTGAGCAAAAAAAAAAAACGGTCAATTTTTGAAAATTTGACCCCTATTATGACGCCTTAAAATTTATTGTTTTAGGCTCAAATCCAGTTATTAAGTTAGATCCATGTCCAAGGAACCTATATCTAAAATTTCTAGTGTTTAGACCCAAAATTGTCGGAGGAGTTTGGTAGAGTTCTCAAAGTTCAAATTATCGAACTTTGACCCCTAAATAGCTAAATTTCTGTCTGAAAACCGATCACATAGATCTTCCCAAATCTCAGTACCCTGTATATCAAATTTCGAGTAGACTAAAAATTGACAGAGTTATTGCGTAGGGAAATGTACACACACACACACACACACACACACACACACACACACACACACACACACACACACACACACAGACACTTTCACTTTTATAGATATATTAGCATTTCAGCCTGGTGTTGCCCGGGTGTTTGGAGGTGTATGTTAAGCAAAAAAAAAACAAACAAAAAACGGTCAATTTTTTAAGATTTGACCCCTATTATGACCTCTTAACATTTATTGTTTTGGGCTCAAATCGAGTTATTAAGTTAGATCCATGTCCCAGGAACCTATCTCTAAAATTTCATGTGTTTAGACCCAATATTGTCGGAGGAGTTTGGTAGAGTTTTCAAATGTTAAATCGTTGAACTTTGACCCCTTAACAGTCAAATTTCTGGCCGAAAACAGATTACAAAGATTTTCCCAAATCTCAGTACGTTCGACCTTCACCTGGCAAATTTCATTTTTTTTAATTTTCACACTTTTGCACCGATTTTTCCGGGCTAAAACCCAAATATGAAGTTTTGCATGGATTCACATACCTTATATATGAAGTTTCATGTCTGTAGACATAAAACTCTAGGAGGAGTTTAGTAGGCAAAATTTGTTAAACAAAAATATATATGTATACATAAATATATATGGAAACAATTTTGTGTTTAATATAAACTTTTTACGTAAATATTAATGCAAGTATACATCATGTAGAATATCTGCATGAATATAATTACACGTAATAGTAAACTAAAGATGATTATCCCATTAGAAAACCGAAGCAACTAATACGGAATTAATTAAAATGTATGTTTAAAAGAATATGCAAATTAGCTAGATCTTTTGCTAGTGAATGCAATTCCACAACCCATGTATAAGAAAATTGTATTTTCTTTTTAATAAATAGAAAAGAGGGTTTTTAATATGAATATCAATAAACACAAAAGAGAAACGAATTTATAGGAGTATAGATAGATATAGATAGAAGATAGATAGACTAGCATTTCAGCCCAGCGTTGCCCGAGTGTTTGGATGTGTCTGTTGAGCAAAAAAAAAAAAAGTGGTAGTAGGAAGGCAGGCTTGAACCCGTACTGTGAAGGAGGGAAAGAATGGGGAAAAAAACCTGACATCTATGCTGTTACGACCACCACCAAACCGGAAGTGACATTTTTTAAAATTAAGGCTAGACAATTGAAAGGAGAGGATGACTTTCAAAAATATCAGCGAAAAAAATCGACCCCCACTGTAGAAAAGGTCTCAGTTGAAGGTGAAGATATTAATGTTTTTAGCCAATTTTTCGATATTTGTCGTCTGAAAGCTAGGACTTTAAAACGATACTGATCTTGGTAAAATCTGTCACCTTTGTCGAAAGTTTTAGGCAGACATGCAAACATACATACATACATTTATATATTGGTAACTAAAAATTTTCGACCCAAGCCGATTAAAAAGCTAGCCCTATCTCTGAATACCCTTTATGTAAAATTTCAAATGTTTAGACCAGAAATTATCTTTAGTAATTTGGTAGAGACTGCAGAGGTCAATTGTTTTTAACTTTGACCTCTATTATGACCCCTTAAAATTAAGTTATTAAGTTAGATCCATGTCCAATGAAACTATATCTAAAATTTCACGTGTTTAGACCCAAAATTGTCGGAGGAGTTTGGTAGAGTTCTTAAAGATCAAATCGTTGAACTTTGACCCCTTTAACAGCCAAATTTCTGGCCGAAAACGGATTACAAATATTTTCCCAAATCTCAGTACCCTGTATATCAAATTTCGAGTCTGTAGACTGAAAGTTGACGGAGTTATTGTGTAGGGAAATGTACACAGACAGACAGACACTTTCACTTTTATAGATATATAGATATATGTACTTCATTTAGATGTACATGTTTATACTATAAACCTAAATTAGATGAATATAACAAGTGACATAACTCTGATTATGACTAACAAAAATTATGGCCCTTCGCATTGTTTAACAATCGCTGACATAACTAATACAACTTTATACGTTACTAGAATTACAGGCCGGTGTTGCCCGGGTGTTTGGAGGTGTATGCTGAGCAAAAAAAAACAAACAAAAAAAACAGTCAATTTTTTTAACTTTTACCCTTATTATGACCCCTTAAAATTTATTGTTTTGGGCTTAAATCAATTTATTAAGTTAGATCCATGTCCAAAGAAACTATATCTAAAATTTAACGTGTTTAGACCCAAAATTGTTGGAGGAATTTGGTAGAGTTCTCAAAGGTCAAATCGTTGAACTTTGACTCCTTAACAGTCAAATTTCTGGCCGAAAACCGATCACATCGATTTTCCCAAATCTCAGTACCCTGTATATCAAATTTCGAGTCTGTAGACTAAAAATTGACAGAATTATTGCATAGGAAAATGTACACAGACAGACAGACACTCAGATACACAGACAGACACACAGACACGTTCACTTTTACAAGATATATAGATAGATAGATAGACTAATAGATTAAACAAAAATATATACGTATGCATAAATATATACGGAAACAATTTTTTGTTTACTGTAAAGATTTTACGCAAATATTATGCAAGTATAAATCATGTAGAATATCTGCATGAATATAATTACATGTAATAGTTAACTCTAGATGATCATCCCATAATAAAAGCGAAAAAACTACTAGGGAATTAATTAAAATGAATGTTTAAAAGAATATGCAAATTAGCTACATCTTTTGCAGACGAATTCAATTCCATTATCCATATATAAGAAAATTGTATTTTCTTTTTAAATAAATAGAAAAGAGGCTTGCCTTTTTTCTGTTGTTCTTGGCTTCGGGCCGGATCAAAGTGTAGTATCTGTTCCGGCAGATGCTGCACTTAAGATAATTTGTACCAGTCAATGGAGGGGAAACCCTCTATACTGGGACAATTATTATTTTTGGTAACCAGAGTGCCCCCTTTTTGCCTACTTTTAGGGGAGCTGGTTTTTACCTCACATTAAAAACGGCCTTGTGCCTAATTTGCTCAGTGGGGGAGCAAATAAATACCATCTGTTCTGCAGATGCTGCACTTGAGA
Source organism: Euprymna scolopes (assembly GCF_053919585.1). Lineage (NCBI taxonomy): Eukaryota > Metazoa > Mollusca > Cephalopoda > Sepiida > Sepiolidae > Euprymna > Euprymna scolopes. Next base: position 56,871,337 of record NC_136509.1, read on the forward strand.
TAATTTGTACCAGTCAATGGAGGGGAAACCCTCTATACTGGGAACCGCCTGGGTAATACCTAGGAGGTCCACCCTCCCAGGCCTTGCCACCGGGCTTTCCGGTGGGGCAAGTTTATTGCTTGCTGCCTGAGGCGCCCCGACCGGGGAATGCCGACGGGGTTACTCAGGCAATTTTTAAAATTGCAGGAGTGCCCCTCCTTTAGGGGAGCCTGCGGGGTTCCCACTTTCCGGCCTTGTGCCACATAATGCTGATGTGGGCAGCATTTAAATAAAAACCCTCTATACTGGGACAATTATTAATTTTGGTAACCAGAGTGCCCCCTTTTTGCCTACTTTTAGGGGAGCTGGTTTTTACCTCACATTAAAAACGGCCTTGTGCCTAATTTGCTCAGTGGGGGAGCAAATAAATACCATCTGTTCTGCAGATGCTGCACTTGAGATAATTTGTACCAGTTAATGGAGGAGAACCCTCTATACTGGGATAATTATTATCTTTGGTAACCAGAGTGCCCGCTTTTTTCCTACTTTTAGGGGAGCTGGTTTTTATCCCACACTAAAAACGGCCTTGTACCTAATTTGCTTTGGTGGGGAAGCAAATAAATACATTAAATAAATAGAAAAGAGGGTTTTTAATATGAATATCAATACACACAAAAGAAAAACGAATTTATAGGAGTATAGATAGATATTGACTTACCTTTCTCATATAAAGACGTATTTCCTTCTATATTAATTGATAAAAAATATGTTCTTCAATATATTACAGAATATTAGTAAAACAATAAAAAAATATTTTTGCATTTTAACATGAATAATAATATTTCAGGGAAGAAAAATAATTTCGTTTTTATTTTCTTAGTGTATATTTTGAAAAGAAAAATTTCAATGTGTTCATTCTCCTGACAGAAGAGTTAGAAATGTAAATAAAACATCAACAGACAAAGATCTAAAAATAAAGACAAAAATTCACATTTGAAGAAAGAAAAAAATGTCATGAAATTTGGGTTGGTTGCACATATTTTTCTCTATCAAAGAAACATATGCACGTAGACTTTAATTTCTTTTTTTTTTTTAACAGTTGCAACGGATAGCATGGATTATGTATAAACAATTGAACTGAATTGCATTTACAAAAATGAAACTTGTCAGCATTAGAGAGAACTACCTAATAATATTGACATCCGGTTTGAACTAATGTAAATGTTGATTATTATCCATGGAAAATACTTGGAAATTTTTAAATAAAATATAAAAAATCTATTTGTAATGATTGAATTAATAAATACAAGATTAGCCACATGTCTCGTCGAAGATAATTGCTCAACTAAAATCATAAAAAATGCTGACAGTTTTTTTCTGTTCCTTTAAAACTAAGTCAGCACGTTTAGATTCTGAACATCCTTGGATAATCCATCTGTTGTAATGGTATACATTTCTTTTTCAATGCGAGCTTGTAGATTAGGTAAATAGATAGACTTGGTATAATGATAAACATGAACCTTTAGGTAACCTCAGAGCCTATAGTATAGGGGAATTGAGGTCATCTGAACATTTAATTTCTTCTGATGATAAGTGACTCCTTTGAGGAAGCCCCCTAACTAAATATGCTGAATTGGAAGATGGGAGAAATGTCAAACATTTATTATGACTTTAACATAAACAACTATTGTTTCCGATTATAAAATCAATAAAAGTTTACTTATTTCGGTTTTCATATTCATATGTAGTTAAGTAGACATGTATTTACTATTTGAATCATTATAAATAAGAAACTTTTGAAACATACACACTATCAGAAAATCAAATTGCAACAATTTAAAGGAGAACAATGTTGCTTTGCACCTAGCAAATTCATATATATTCATATCTGCACGTTTGGCAGAAGGAGGAGGAGGAGGAGGAGGAGAATATTCTTTGAACATTTAATGGAGAACCTCATCCTAATGTATCGGATCACAGGCTGTTCAATTCAGGAGAATTGTGCTGCATGAGACACATAGATGCAACTTTAATATGAGCAACAGAGCATTCGATTAAACATCCATCATACATATTTGCAACATTTACAATTTGGATGACTTTAAGAAATTGATTTCCAAAGTAACCTATTCCTGATCAGCTCTATATTTCTCTTTTCATCAGGTCCATTTTTATCATTTCTTTGCATGTTTCCCTTCCCCTGTGATCTCAACCAGGTATTCTATATTTATTATATTATTTATTTATATTAACCCAAGAACTCTCATCCATTCTTTCAATGTGGCCATACCATCAAAGTCTACTTATTTGCACACATCTCAGAACAAAGGTTGTCTTTAAAATTCAGATTACACATCCATTGTATCATTCTCATATCATTTCCATCACATTTCACGTCCCTACATCATCACACTGATTATGTATGCCTGATATACTTTTTTCTTGGACGACAGTGGTAATGCTTTGTTGGTTAGTAATGACCAAAATTTCATAAACTTAGTTCATCTACTCTTAACTTGAAATTACAGTAGCACCTGCTCTGCCTTATTCTAAAGTGCTATCAGTCAGGTAATAAAACTCTTTGACAACCTCTCGGTAATTCCACTGCATTTCTTGTGTACCCAATCCTTACAGGTACCACAAAACAATTGAATCTCATTTCTTTACAAAAACTGAGAAGGGGAACATTATTCTTTTTGGGAACTACAACAAAACTACAACAAAACTACAACAAAACTACAACGACTGATCATCACTTTCGCCTTGGTAACATTCACTTCCAGACCTTTACTTTCTTTAATATTCGTTAAAACGAATTAACAAGTAAATCATCTATTATCCATAGACAAGTACTAAATACATACAATATCTCTTCCAGACGATCAATACAGAATTCTGTAAACAAGACACAAATGAAAAGCAACGAATTCAGAATTCTGATGTACTTCTACTTTAACTTTAAATGTTTTGTTAATTTTAATACAACAGAGACTTTATACATTCTACACATTGCTTGAACAATCTTGTTGTTGTTGTTGTTTTTGTTGTTGTTTTCTTTGTCTTCTTCTTCTTATTGTATTTATAACTCGATAATGGAGATCTAGCTACATAACCATATATTCTATAAATACATTACTCAAATTACTTGGTTAAGTATATTTCATTTTGATCAAGGTAGGGACAACATTATTGTTAGGTTTGCACTCATGCTTGAAATCCATAAAAAGTGAAAGTGGGGTTTTATTTTAATTAATAGCTTAAAATTATGGAAATTACAAAGCAAGAATAAAAATGTTAAAGAATTTAGGGATTAGAGCAAGAGTGTTTGGGGTTCCTCATTGATTTTCAGGTGTTCAATAAGCGTGGGGGAAGACTATAAATGAACCGAATTTTATTTCAGTTATTATCGTTTTACAGTTCTTACATGTGATCAATGTTGAATATATCTTTGTGTTCCACTTGCCTTTAATTTATGCAAAGCCAACCAGGTAACTTGTTTTGCCTGCCAAAAGCTTTCTTCAGGTTCACAAAGGCAAAATACAGGGTTTTTTTTTCATACAAAAATATGCTTTGCATTTGTTTGGTACTTTGCCCAAGTATAAAACCAAATTGCATTTGATATATACTTACATTACTTCTTATTTGCTGCTCAGTTATTCTCTTAATTACTTTCAAGACTTGATCCATCAATTACAAACCTACGTAATTATCTCATATATAGCATAACCACGCTGACACACTGTTTCCCATTAGATCACCAAAATCTAGCAATATTGAGCCTCATCAGTAGTAAAATGGGTGACTATTTGAAAATACCAGATGCTGTATGTGTTTTCTGCTTATCTTTGTTTTCAGTCATCGTGGATTGTTCCTTACCACTAGAATCAAGTAGTGCCATCTTAGGAGAGGTGTGGATAAGGATTAAGCAACCCTTGCTTCACAATTACACTTGCAGCCACCGTTACAAGGGGTATCTATTTACTAAACAGAGATCATACATGTAATTACCTCTATCGAGTGTTTCCTATAATCCTTGAAACAACTCAAAATTGTACTAAGTTCCCAGTTTTTTTGTGGGGTGGGGGATAACATCTTTTTTGATTTAAGTCTATGATCATCTCATTGTCTGTTTCCCTAACAGCCTCCAACATTTCTCCAACATTTCTGCAACAATGCCTGAGGGCCTTGCAGCCTTACCCTTCTTCATCTTACAGCTTCTCATACTATTTCTTTCTCAATTCTTACAGTTATACCAAATACTGATTCTTACTAGCACCTATGCTTTTGCCTTTGATATACTTTTCAACTTCCTCATTGAACCATCATGTCACCTGATGCCTTGAGGAACTTTCTGTCCACCCATAACTATAGTATGTTACATCTAAAAATCTATCTCTCAGCATCTTCCACTGTTCTACTACATCTATTGTAGTGGGTCGGATAGATGAACGCTCCATCATTTGGTCTTTAAACTCACATTTCACATGTTCTTCATTCAATCTCTACACCTTTCTCTTCATAATAAACTTTCTATTTATTCCATATATTATTTTTACCCTTTTTTTTTTAATCAGCAGATATTTGACTTGCTGTCATATAGAATATCACATGGAAAGATTATGTGATATAGAATATTGCATGGATAGATGTATGGATATCGCATGGATAGAATAGATGTCTTATAGAATATTGCATGCATGTCTTATAGAATATCACATACATGGATTAGATGTTGTATAGATTATTACCTGGATATATAAGATGTCATAGGATATCAGATGGGTAGAGTAGATGTCATATAGAATACCACATGGATAGATTAGATATCATTAATAATATCAAATGGATAGATTAGATGTCTCATAGAATATCACATAGACAGAATATCTTATAGAATATTTCATACATAAATTAGATTAGGATATCACATTGATCGATTAAATGTCATATAGAATATCAGATGGATAGATTAGATGATGATGCCTCCGTTCAGTCTCGAAAGACAAAGGATACCCCTTGTAAGGGTGGCTGCATGTGTAATTGTGTGGCAAGAGTTGCAAAATCTCCAACCCAACCTCTCTTAAATCAGCACTGCTTGAGTCCAGTGGCAAGGAAAAGTCCAGAACAACTGGAAACAATGCCGAGATAAGCAGAGAGCACATGCAGCACCTGAAAGTCACAAATAGTCACCCATCTGGTACTGGCCAGGCTCATCATTGCTTAACTTTGGTGATCTGACGGGAACCGGTGTGCCAAATGTGATGATGCTGTATATAGATTAGATACCTTATAGAATATCACATGGATAGAAAAGATATGAATAAACTAAATATCGAATAGAATGTCACATGGAAAGAATAGATGTCTTATAGATTTGATGCCATGCATAGATTTGATGCCATATAGAAAATCACATGGATAGATTAGATGTTGTATAGAATGTAATGCTCTCCCAAATCACATTCTAAGTTCATTTGTTGACATATACACAGATGACACTGCTTTTTCTGAACGTTTTTTATGCACGTGACCTTTTGTTGGAATTACTTAATTTTCTTATTTTTACTTTTGAGAAATGGGGTGGTACAAATATTGAGAGAGAGAGAGAGAGAGAGAGAGAGAGAGAGAGAGAGAGAGAGAGAGAGAGAGAGACTGTGTCTGGGGTCATTCGTTTGGATCATTTTCGTTTGGATTTAGGTTGTAGGTATTCAGAGGATGAGAAGTGTTGTTGCCTGTCATTATAATAGGGAGGGTCTGTCTGGTTTTCTGTGTTTATGTCACAATATATATATATATATATATATATATACACTAGCTGTACCCTGCCACGCATTGCTGTGGCTCAATTTGGTGTAATGGAAAATTCTAATAAAAAGAGAAAATGCATGTTTCTTATATTCTTAGTACAGCAATCCACATCCACTCCAAAAAGTAAATAAAAAAAGGCGAAAATGAAAAAAAATGGTACTCTTGCAGAATTGGATCCTGATCCTCAGGATTATCGTCAATCATGGCTTGGGCTCGACCAACAATCAGTGGATAAAGCTGAACGTAGCAAAAATATTGAAATGCTAAATGTTTTTTTTTTTTGTTTTCTGTATACAAAAATGTGAGTTAGTAATTAATATTTGAGTGATGAGGGGGGGGGGGGGTTTACTATACACAGATTCGAAAAAGTTGTCCAAAAATAAATAAATGGAAGCAAAGGTAAGGTAAGTTATGTTTCTCCTAACTGGATAATTGTTTAGTGTTTTTATGTAATGTAAAATGTTTAATCGGCTGGAAAAACAGAAATGGTTGCAGACTCTGTTGAATACGTTAAGTTTCGGAAAGTAAGTTGAAAACTAAAAACTATACAATATAGTGTCAAAAACCCACCGAATATATGTTACCATGACATAGGCTGACATAATCAGTGGGTTTGTGACAGTATTTTGTATAGTTTTTTAGTTTTAACTCACTTTCTCAAATTTAACGTAAGCAACAGTGTCCGCCACCATTTGTATCTTTCAAATACACAGATAAACACTGTTTTTCGAGCCGACTAAACGTTACATTAAATGAAAAGGGTTTGTATTACTAAATACAGATACAAAGAAGTTGTCAAAAAATAAATATATAACAAATAAATGTTATCAAAGGCAAGAAAAGTAAATGTTCTACCTAACTGGATAAGATTGTAGTGTTTTTATGTAATGTATAATGTTTAATCAGTTCAAAAACATGCAGTGTTTATCGGTATAGTTGAAAAATACAAATGGCGGCAGACAGTATCAAACACGTTAAGTTTGGGAAAATGAGTTTAAACTAAAAAACTATACAAAATACTGTTAGGAACTCACTCAATATATGTTACTGTGACGTAGGCTGACATATAATCAGTGATTTTAAACTTTTGCTCGATACAGGCGACGACTTTTAAGAGTCCCTTTTAGTGATTACCTGGTTTGAGGATATTATACAACCAAACGGCAAATCTGCCTCAAAAATCCGGTATTATTTTACTTTAAAGCCCGTCTCATGTTCGTATATAACGAAATATTTTATTGTAGATTTCAGTGTACTAAAAACGAATCTGCAAACCGTTTCCATCGCAAAAAGAAAGTTTTTATGATATGAAGAAATTACCTTTTCGAAAAGTGGGTGATCACTTTTCAATGTAAATTTAACTTAGAATAAGCACCCACTTTCTGGCCACCTGAGAGAGGGGCATTTTTCTGTGTGTGGGGGTTGTTTTGGCAGCCGCAGCCGCCAAAACACCCCCCGCCCCTCCAACCAATTCAAACAAGTAATTTTAAAGGATTTTCCAAGGGTAGAAAGAAAGCCCCCCCCCCAAAAAAAATCGTAGCCACAAAGTGGGTGATCATTTTACGTTAAATTATTATGGAAAAATGATGCTTCACTTTTTTAAACTAACATTTTTTCATATCTTGAAACTACTCGTTTGCCTTAATTATAAACGTTATTTTCGTTTTCAGCGACCCTGAAAACCTATAAAAGTGGTAATTTTAAAGGAATTTTCGAGGGTGGAGTAAGTCTTCATATTTACCTTCTTTTTTTTCCCAATAACATAAGAAATTAAGAATTAGACAAGCCAGCCAGGAAAGCTTTTAAAAATAAAAAATTAAGATAAACAAATGGTGCTAGTGCACTTACCGATCCTCGCTATTTTAAGTCTGCTGGTCGCTATGGAACTGAACGGCCACCCAAAAAAGTATTTTGACGAACGTGAGACGGGCCATAATGGAAAATTTTATCAAAATTCCGGGATGATTTTTTTTTTTTTCAATAACATAAGAAATTAAGAATTAGACAAATTTATTTTAGGCAGGCTTCGCTAGGAAAGCTTTTAAAAATAAAAAATTAAGATAAACAAATGGTGCTAGTGTACTTACTGATCCGTGCTATTTTTTAAATCGTATTTCCAAGTTTAATTAAAGTTTTATGATATGTTTTTTTATTCAATTGTAAGGTTAAAGTAAAAAAATATATATATATATATATATATATATATATATATATATATATATATATATATATATAATTTAAAAAGCTCGTGAAAGGCTCATTTCTACCGGAAATGAAATGGCGGACACTCTCGCAGTTACGAAAAATATTTTTATTTTATTTAATATATTTTTTATAATTTGCGATATTAATTTATTTTAATAACATGTAAACATTCCTTGACTTTACAGATAAATTTTCTGAAAATTTCAATTAAATTGGTAACGTAGAAATATGGTTTTATTCACTTTGAACGAACCAAGAATTACATATATATATATATATATATATATATATATATATAAAATAAAATAACTATATATATATATATATATATATATATATATATATATATATATATATATATATATATATAGTTGGTAGCAAAAGTATTTGGTACATTGTTTTTTTTTCATATTTCTCAAAAAATATCAACTTAATTTGTATGAAATTTACACACAATCTTTGAAAAGATATTATCTATCTCAAAATAAAAGAGAAATGAAAATATACTTAGTTGACAAATATTTATTAACAAAAAATCATATTACCCATATGCGAAAGTATTTAACACATTTACTAATATTTAGTTGTATATCCTCTGTGAACTGTAGGACATCGCGGACATTAGCATGGCTGAGTTGCTCAGAATGGTGCAGAACCGGAGTCAATGGCGACAATTCGTGAAGAGTGCCACGGTTGGTCATTACTGACCATTCCGTCAAAGAGGGAGAGAGATCCTCTGTTCTACCTTACAGCCTCCAAACGCTTTCCATAACTGTCTACTACTTTCTTACAAGCACTTGCTGGTAGTTTCAGCCATTTCTTCTTCACAAACTTTTTTCAATTCCTTGATATTCTTGGGATCTCTTGTATGCATGCTTAACTTCAAAGTTTTCCACAGATTTTCGATAGGATTTAGATCGCGTGACTGGTTAGGCAACTGTAGAAAACTAATCCGATTATCCTTAAACCATTTCCTATTTATTTTACCCTTGTGCTTGGGATTATTTTCCTGCTGGAAAATAAAATTAGGCTGCAATCCTAAATCTGCGGCACTCTTGAACAGATATGTTGATAAAATCTTCATGTAGTTTGCTGCATTTATTTCCTTTCTATGATTTCCATTCCTTCTTCATTTGCAAAAAAGCAGTCCCAAATCATCACCTTTCCATCTTTTAATTTTACAGTGGAAATGGTATTTAGTTTCCTGTAACTCCTTTCCATCTTAATGTAAACAAAATTTTAAGTTGAATTTATGATGGTACAAACTTTGATGATACAAATATCAAACATTGCCTTTTGTTTACTTGAATTTTTTGATTTGTCAGTATTGAAATGATGTCATTTCCATTGTTCATTTTAACTTTAATGTACATTTATTTTCTTTAATTTTATTGTTGGATACATTTAGGATTTTTGCAAATGAAATGTTTTTTCAATCAATTCTTAATTAACCATGTTGCATGTTATTTAGCAGTCATCACATCTTTATTTCATTCACTTGTTTGCAGTTGGCACTTAATAGTATTTTACAATATATATATATATATATATATATATATATATATATATATATATATATATATATATATATAATTTGTTTTTTTTTCTTTTTTCATTATATTAATTTTTTAGTCCCCAGTACTTCCTATTTGCATATCTGGAAAGAAACCTTCAGAAAATCGACCAGAAAGTCCACTTGTGTAAGTAAAATACAAACTATGTTTCATTATGTTTATGAAGTAGCAATTTATGAAGATAAATTCTGTTTATACAAAAGTAAGTGTTGCAATGTCATTCACCTCATAAAAAGTCAAACTATAAAATATTTTTGATGTCAAATATCATTCTATGCCCCAACAACAATAATTATCCATCATATTTATTCATAAAATAACTAATTCAGTTTTTTTTCATCCAACATTTTTGCTCAACAATAAATACATAGTAAAATGATAAACTTTTCAGCATTATTAAGTACAAAAAATACATTTGTATACATTAAAAGCGTTTTAAATTGAAAACTTAACATGATAGATCATTTTTTCAACAGAAATAATCTTAAAAATTGGGTACAAATATTTGTAAAATCCGATCCTTTTGCCAATTTACTTTAAAAAATATGTGATTTATATGCATTTTCTAATAAAGAACATCGTCCACCTTCTTCTTCAAATTACTTGGTTAAGTATATTTCATTTTAATCAAGGTAAGGACAACATTAGGTCTGCACTTATGTTTGAAATTTGTAAAAAGTTAAAGTGAAGTTTTACTTCAATTAATAACTTAAAAGTATGGAAATTAAGAAGCAAGAACAGAAATATTAAAGGGTTCAGGGATTGGAGCAAAAGTACTTGGGGTTCTTCATTGATTCTTAGGTGTGCCTCAAGCGTGGATGAAAGGTGTAAAGGCTAAAAATGAACTTAAATTTATTTCAGTTAATGTAATTTTACTTCCAGTTCTTTCACCCAATCAATATTGAATACATCTTTGTGCCTCATTCCAAAAGTTGAAAATTATATTTTTTATGATTTGTCTCTAGTGTTCTAAGTGTTTAGCTGCATAGTTTAAGTAATTTGTTTCTTTATTATTTTCTTTTGTCATAAGAAGAGTTATTCTGAAAAAATAAAATTATCTGTTTGAACCGTATGCAACTGCGATGAAAGAAGAGATTTTTTTTTAATCTCTGGCCTAACATCAACGAATAGTTCTAAAAAGGAAATAAACTTATCATTACAAGGGAGATAACTAAAAAATGACTAAGGGAGATAACTTACAACATTACACCTATCATATGTAATTTTCACACATAAACTAAATACAAGTGTGGTTCTTTTAATAAAAGAACGATTGTTGTGTATCATTAAAGAAGAAACAGCAATTTATTTTCTTATTACATATCTAAATTTATTGACTTTTCTATGTGTTGTATGTTATCTTTGAAAAATAGATTCTTGTTAAATCATTTTTATTATTATTTCATGATAAAGTGGACAACCATGTCGAACTACAACTTCGCTGGCCGAAGAAGTCGTCATGGCAGAGGCACTAGCAAGAAAACCAAATCTTTTCCCCAGAGTTCGTAAAGGCAGTTATGAAGAGGGCAGCATTACTGAAGATATTGGTAAGTCAGACTTTATAAACCGAATATTTATACAAGAACAGTATTAAAGAAAATCTGCAAAGTCATTAAATTTTCAATGACAAAGATTAAAGTTATTGACTTTACTTAGATTGATGAAATGTTGTTAATTACTCTTATTTTTGTGATTGGCAAAATATAAATATATGATGTCAATTGTTACCGATAACTCAAGAAATCATCATCATCATCATCGGCATCGTCGTCATCATCATCATCATCATCATCATCATCATCATCATTGTCATAATCATCATCATCATTGTTGTTTTCATTGCTGTCATCTATGGCTACGTATCACATTAGATTTCTTGAACATCTCATTGTTCTGATTTGGGGTTCCATTGCATGTAGTGACAGATCGAGGAAGCCAGTTTAAAAGGAAACTGTTCAAAGATCTACAATTATTGGATTCCATGATTATTGGATTCTATAGAATCTGTACAGTGGCATGTTATCCTCAAAACAATAGGATTATTGAAAGGTTACACGAAACCCAAAAGACTGTGATCATGGCACCAAATCAGCATTGGCTGGATGGACTACTAATCGTATTATTTGGGATTAGAAATATACCCAATGACCAAAGTTTTTCCCAATCCACCGCAATTACAGGAACATAACTACTACCAACAGAACTCATAATGAATTAAGAGAATCTGGATCTACATGGAGATGACATAAGAAAAATTGCCAAAGAAATGCAAAATTTGGACATGGCCCTACTTTTAGAAGGATAGAAACATACAACACAGAAAGTATTTATACCAGAAGATTTGAAGTCAACAACCTATGCATGGCTTCGAACAGACAGAATTCAAAAGTCACTAGAAACTCCATAGTTGGAACCACATTGGGCCATCCCAAGACAAAGCGAACATTTCCAAATAGAAACACCATCTGGAGAGAAGCAAACAATCTCGATAGAAAAACTGAAACCAGTTAAATTTAGTCGTTGCAACAATGATAGTAACACTGGTGACAAAAACAGCAAATGGAGAACAACAGATGACAATGAGGAGACGAGTCATCTCAAGCACAAAACCTACTGTCACATGCAGACATGTTCTAGGTTTGTAGGTCCTCTATAGTTTTGGCAAAGGTGTCCACAACATATTTAAGGATTTGATTCATATTATAACTTGTCCTTGGGGAAGCATCGATGCAGACTGTGCATCTACCGACTCTTGGTGGTGGTGGTGGTGGTGGTGGTGGTGGTAGTGGTAACATTATGAACCTATTTGTGATTTAAAAATCGAACTATTTACATATTCATATACACAAGCATTTTTAACTATCGCTATAACTGGGGTTATTTCAATGCATGAATTTGTGGCACACGAGTTTCTTTCCCATGCCTATTTTACTAGCTGTTGCCATCAGTTCATGTACGTATGTTGACGGTTTTTCTCCACCATAGTTGATAATAAGTCTGTCGAACAACATGGACTTTGATTGTTCACGTATATTTATCACAGCCTCTCTCAGTTCTGTGTAGCTCTTAGCGGTAATGAAAGTCCAAAGGAAGATTCAAAAGAACATAAAATTTTGTAGCCTCATTGGATATGTTCCTGAACTTTAGCCTCACATATGGCAAACCACACGTCAACAGTAGCATACATAAACCCTGAGATTTTTAACAACACCAATGACACAGTATCATCCATTGTAGACTTTGGAAGTTTAAACGTTAATGGTTAGCAGAAATATTTTAGAAATTTTATTTGTTAATCTAAATATTCTTTTTAGTTAAGAACTTTTATTTTAAATAAAAAAACAATTTTTTTGTCATTATTTTCAGTGAAAATGGAAAATTTTCCTTTTGCTCTCTTTTGGAGAAAAGTGTCTTCTTTTTAGAAGAAAAGCGTTTTCATAATTAACTTTATGTTTATTCCTACTTCGGACACCCTGGAAACAGATTGTTTTTTTTTTGGAAAGGCAGAGTCCAAAACGTTGGAAGGTCACCATTTATGGCCATGTTTTATGCGTTAGAACATGCAATATAAACTCCTTGTAATTATTAAATCAAGACAAACAAGGAACATTTAAATCTTGAGATAACTTTTATACACAATGGAATCTTAGTTTGAATGTGAATGTTCAAAAGTTTGGTTTTATGCGTCAGAAGTAATATGCTTGGAAGGAAAAAGAAAGGAGGGAATTGAAATACAAATGTTTATTATATCCTCAACCTTAACAAGCCATACATCATCACACTGTACATACTCTGCTGATTAATAAGAATATGGCAAAAGATTCCTCAACTTCTAACTCTTGCAATCACACCAAATACATTTTCTTCACATTTAAATTCTTATCAGTCTCCATTGTCTTACACTTCTTGCACACAAACTGTTTATCATCTCTCAACTTACCTGTAATTTCACTTCACTTCTTGCATATCCAATGCTTACAAGTACTACAAAAATGGACTTTTTCTTAAACTGAGGAGAGGAATTTTCCTTGTTCTGCAAACTTTACAACATTAAAACCACTCATCATCACTTTGCTTTCAGTAACATTCATTCTAAGACCTTTACTTCCCAAGGCTTTCCTCCAAATATACAGAACATGATTAGAATTTCAATAATAAGGCTCTATAGAAGAAATTAAACCAATGTATTTGTGAAAACAAATTCATTTTGTCATTTCAGAACAGTCTCATTAATTTTGATTTATGTAAATCTTCATGAATAAAAAAAACACAAGTTCTAATAAGTATTCGAAATAATGTCAAAACTTATTACAATTTTGACATTTTGAGAATTATTAATGTTTTTCTTGTAGATAGTGGCCATTCAACTATTCGAGACACATGCGATGTGGATACTGAGTCTGAGGGTGCAAGTCCAAATTGTGATCTGAGAAAGGGGCGCCGACACAAACGAGCTCGTCCAACATATGATGTAAGACTATAACTTTGGCAAGAAAAGATCAGCTTCATTTAAAGCTATGAACTTGTTTTCCAATTTTTAAAGTTTATTTGCATAAATTATTTAAAACTCTTTTTACTATTGGTTTATTATCTAAACTTTGTTCCATATTTGTAACATATTACTTTCAGAAATCATAGTTGTTACATTGAAAAATACATTTGTATTTATTTGCAGGAACAAGATTCCCATGACGAAATGGACACAGAAACAGACATTCAGGTTGATGATCAAGATGCTGACTTATTCAAAGTTGCCAACCATTATCCTGGTTCGGTTGGAAGTTATGGATCGAACCGTAGTTTACGCAGCCTCGGTAGAGATAATAACAATGAATTTTCAAATCCAAATCAACTCCAGGCACCTTTACGGACAAATCGCAGAGGAATTAATAATCAGCAAGAAGTTAGCATTCTTGTTTTTTGTTTTTCTTAAGATTTTGACAGCATTTTTATGTGTGTCACCTGATTAACTTAGAAATATGAAACTCTATGGAATGCCTAAAATACCTCAGAAATTACATTTTTTTTTTCAACTCATTCTTAAAAGTTGGATCAGGGAATTCCAAAGATTAAGTAGGTTTGTAATTGCCATTATTCAAAAGAAGAAGAAAATATTGTAATATTTTGTGCATGTCACAAAGTTTTGAAAAAGATCTCTTAGAAAAGAGAAAGTTTCACTGCTCAGTTTGCAGAAAAGGAGTCAGGTGCAACTTGACAACTATTGACTGTTAATGCCATCTCAGTCATTTCTGTATTAAATTTATTCAACAGATATTTTAAGCACATTTACTGGAGATCATGAAACCTAATTCTGTAAATTTAACTTTTATTTATACACCCACACACACCTGGTATCTGGTATACTATTTACCATTGGGTTGAGCTGGATTTCCTCCAAAGAGTAAGTTGCTAGGGAATTACATTCACAAACAGCTCTCAATTGCATGTAAGTCTCAGTCAGGAGAGATGATAACATTGTTTTTTTGCATTGTTTTGGAGGGAGTTGTCACCCTCCTTCCATATACAATTCTTGGTATTCTGAAATGGTCACACATCTGGTACTGACCTGGCTACACATTGCATAATTTTGGTAATCTAACTAGAACTGATGTAGCATTGCGAGTATGGCATACTTATGAATAAAATAATGTTTTATTAATATTAAATGTACTTCGATGAATTTCTTTGTAGGCGTTGAACACAAAGATAACAAAGGAGCCAGAACGAATGTACAAAGTAGTATTGGCTGGTGATGCAGCAGTTGGCAAATCAAGTTTCATTATGAGGTTGTGTAAAGGGAAATTTGTCAATAATTTAAGTTCAACATTAGGTAAGTCTATCAACATTATAAGGCATTTTCTCATTTCGGCATTAATGAGTTGAAGGTAAATCATTTCTGTTTGTTTTTTAAGTACAAAATTTGCAAAGATTTATATACAATCAAGAAATAAATTGTGTGATACTTGAGATAGAGCAATTCTGAATATGGTTTCATTGACAAATCCAAAAATTATCAAATGACTTGTTATAAATACAACCATAAAGGAGCCTTTAATATTTTGAAACACAAAAGAATATATATATATATATATATATATATATATATATATATATATATATATATATATATATTTATGGAAATTGCTGGAGACAAGGTATGAAGCCACTTGATGTAAGGAGCTAACAAGAATGAAAAATGACTGTTGTAAAGACAAGAGATGTCTATTGTCCTTAGTCTTGAAAAGAACAAAGCTGTAGGTAAAAGGAAAAGCATGAACAGGAAAGGAGTTTCACAACCTTGCAATCCTTGAAAAGAAGCTACTGGAATAGGAAGCTGTATTACAATAAGGTATTAAAACATTTTTATGTCATTGATATTTTTCTGCTATTTGATATGAATTAAAAAAATCCAACATAATCATCTGTTAAACTGTTATGTTGACTTAAAAATGTACAAGTTTTATGGAAAAAAATACATTCATAATAAGATAATTTTAATAAATAGAAGGTCAATCAGTCTATGAATAATTACATGCGATAACTCGAAAAAGAAGTTGGAACATGGAAATGGATAGAAATGAAGAAGTTAAACAGTTTTTCTTTTCTGCATTGCAACTTCTGCTGTTGTTCTTGGAGTAGAAAATAAATGTACATCAGGAACATTAAATCTACATCACTTTTTTTTTTTTACTCGTGTTCACCCCTTACAAAGCATATCGCCACTTGGATGTAAGGGGCTATTATTTGGGGCCATGTCTAGGAAAGATTAACAAGCGAAGGGGAGATAGAGTAAGTCAATCCAGTTCATGGAGAGGGAAAGCGTATTAAGTGTGCTTGCGCTTGCCCCACATTACAGTAGCAGGGAAAATGACGTTAGAACATGCGGTCAGTTTGTCGACTAAGCAGGTCGAACGCTGGTCCAGATGCAAAAAAAGGGGAAGTTGACAGGTTTTGTTGACTTTTATACTGGGGTCAGTGTTCTGACTGCGCATGCCTGGCTTTCTCTTTAAAGGAAGTGACGTTTCGCATGTGTGTGTACTTGTGCGCGTATGTGTGCTTATATGTGTGTACGTTAGCGTGTGTGTGTGTGCACATGAATGTGAGTTTATATGAGGCTGTGTATATGCGTGCGTGTGTGTGTGCGTATGTGCTTGTGTATATGTAAGGGAAAACATGTTCGAACAAGAGGTACAGGAAACTCTCAGGTGGAAGTAGTCTTCTAGCTCAGTAGAGGGAACCCACCTTTTTTGCAGCAGCCTTTGCAATATCCTCTATGTATTTGTTCACATTAATATTGCCCACAAATGTTAGGCTGAGGAGTTTGAAGGTAGGGTTTTATTTTTCATCGATATAGGTGGTTGAAGAGGCATCTTGTAATTGTTAAAGGAGAGCAGCTTAGATTTACTAGTGTTGTGTAGATGTATGACGAAATGTGAGCGGCGAGGAGATGTAGGAGTGCCAGTTTCAGGGGCATAATTTTCGATGTCTGCCAGATAATTAATAGCAGAGTCGTTAGTGACGCTTGGTGGAGGAGGATGATCAAGGCTAGACTTGATAAGATCCTCCGTAGCAGCAAGTTTAGGCTGTGAATAGTTGTTTTCGTCACCAAGTGTAGCAATATAGCGTAGTGACACTGTCGTTTCTCGCCTATTATTAAGTTGCACATACCCATAGTTTGGATTGACATCCAGAATTTCCACTGTCTCAACTAAGGGTTCATATTTACTTCCGCGTACATGGCATCTCAGGAGCGCAGATTTTGATTTGGCTAACCAAGTTGGTATAGAATTGCCAGACACAGATTTCCTTTGGAAATTAAACAGACGTTCATGAGGGGTGCAGTTGGAGACGGTAGAGAGCAATGAGCGTATGCAGTGTAGTGCTACATCTAGCACCTTTTCCCAGCTAGTTATGGGGAGATTGTTTGATCATAGAGCGAGGCTAACTGTTTGCCAGATGATTCCGTTATATCTCTCCACTTGGCCGTTGCCTTGTGGATTAAATGCAGTTGTTTGACTAGTAGCAATACACCGAGAGAGAAGGAATTCCTTGAGTTCGTCGGACATGAAAGCAGTGCCTTGATCCGAATGTATGTATGAAGGATTTCTGAAAATAGAAAATAGACTGGTAAGGTGTTTCTTGACAGTTGCTGCCGAGACATCTGCACAAGGGTAAGCAAAAGGGAAACGGGAGTATTCGTCTACTACAGTTAGCAAAAATCGATTTCGAAAATTTGTTGGCAAAGGTCCCTTAAATCTATACTTAACCTCTCAAAGGGTTGACTTGCCTTAATAAGCGTTTGAGGCGGAGTTTTAACAAATCTAGGCTTTATCTCAGAACAGATCTGGCATTATCTGGTTACTGCTCTTACATCATCTATGCATATTCTTGCTTCTAACAAAGTGCACTATTCGGGTTACTCCAGGGTGACACAAATCCCTGTGCAGAGCATATAGTTTCTCGATAGAAATTGTGGCTGAGCAAATTCGAGATAGAGCATCTGCAACTGCATTTTGTTTTCCTGGACGATAAGTTATGTCGTAGCTGAAGCAGGCGAGTTCTAGCTTCCATCTTGTGATCTTCTCATTTTTTATTTTGCTCTTGCTTTTGGGGTTGAACATAAAAGAAACAGATTTTTGATCCGTGACAAGTTTAAAATGTTTTCCAAGTAGTAGGTGTCGCCATTTTCGAATGGCTTCTACGATAGCATAGGCGTCTTTTTCAACTGAAGAGTGTTTCTGTTCAGCAGATGTTAAAGTCCTAGAAAAGAAAGCCACAGGACGACCATTTTGGGTGAGCAAGGCGGCGATGGCATGTTCTGAAGCATCTGTTTCGACCTCAAATGGTAGAGTTGAGTCTATGGCTACGAGGGATGCTTTTGGAATTTCTTTCTTCAGATGCTTGAAGGCATCCGTTTGTTCCTCGTTGAGGGGAAAGTGGGTGACCCTAGTTAAAGGATGTAGTTTTTCTGAAAAGTTTGAGACCCACCTGGACTAGTGGGAAAACATCCCCATAGCTCGCCGAAGAGAAGTATGGTCTAGAGGTAGAGGGAGGTCCACCAATCCCTTGAGTCTGTCGGGGTCGGGTCTTACTGAACCACTGCTTATTGTATATCCGAGCAGATTCACAGAGCTAAGCGAATAATGGCATTTGTTTTTATTCAGTGTCAAACCGTACTTATCCACGCTATTCATGAACTGCTTCAGATGGTTATCATGTTCTGCCTGGTTTTGGCCACAGATAATGACATTATCAATGTAGGCATAAGTTCCTTTGAGGTCTTCTTGCTTGATTATGCCATCCATAACTCGCTGGAAGCTAGCTACCCCATTGGTCACTCCAAAAGGTATCTGACAAAATTGGTAGAGGCTCCCTGCAGCTTCGAATGCAGTATATTTTCTTTCTTCTGGTCTGATGGCAACCTGGTGATACACACTGGTTAAATCCAGATTGCTAAATACTTTATAACCAGCAATCTCGTTTACCATGTCCTCTATCCAAGGTAGGGGATAAGCGTCCAGAAGAGTAAATCTGTTTATTGTCTGGGAATAATCTACTATGAGTCTCTTCTTGTGGTTATCAGGGGATATCACAAGCATTTGAGCTCGCCATGGAGACTGAGAGGGTTCGATAATCCCTTCCTTCAGTATGCGTGATATTTCAGATTTGATGAATTTAGCACCTGGTAGGCTGTGCCTCCTTGATTTTACTGCTATTGAACGACAGTCGGGGGTTAGGTTCATAAACAGAGAAAGATAAGGGATATTATTAATTGCTGTCAATCCACAAATCGTAAGAGGTGGGAGCTGTCCTCCAAAAGGTATTTTCACATGTTGGCATAGGAAATTATGTCCGAGGATGATGTCACAGCATAAGTCGGCCATAACAGCTAGTTTGACATCATCATATTTTCTTCTGCCCAGATTGAGGGATACTATGCAATGCCCGAGAGTAGAGGACGAATGCGAACTGCTAGCCATAAAAATTTTTCTCGAACTTGCCATGGTCGACAGTCCCAGCCTTTTCACCTTATCAGGATGAATGAAGTTTTCTAAGCTTCCCATATCAATGAGTATATTAACAGACTTGCCCTTAATTTTACCACAAACGATGAGTGAGATAGACTCTCTGTAAAATTGTAAGATGGAATAGAAGCAAGAATCAACTCACCGTGATTTATAGCGGCTGCTGTAGGGGATCGGCAGACACAAGCAAAATGTCCTTTCTTGTTGCAATTCTTGCAAACGGAGCTTCGGGCAGGGCACCTAAATCTATCGTGTCTTGGGTTCCCACAGAAGAAGCATTTTTGTCCCGAGGCAGCAGTTATAGTGCGTCCCTCACCACAATCAGACTGGTCATCACTCTCTGTAACTTCGGTCCGGACAGTGGAGGCAGATTTTTTTTTTTACACAGTGATCACCACTTATCAAGGCCCGGAAGCCACTCAGGGATTCAGCTAGATGGGTGTTTTTCGTGAAAGATTGGCGAGGGGGGACCAGAGATTGGAGTTCAGACGAGCACCTGCCATGGAAATAACGATAAAACAAGGATAGGCTCGCAACGTCTCTTCTGTGGGAGAGAGGTTGCAGGGTAGAGAAAAGGGCATCCCTATCATCCAGGATAGGCTGTTTTTATGGCAGATGCATTCAGAGAGTTCTGTAGGGAGTAAGAGGCTAATTGCTTTTGCGTCATTTCGAGGGTTAAAGCCTGGTCATATGTCATGCTTAAATCCAGCTTCTTGTTCTCCAGGAGTCTCTGTCGTATATGATTGGAAGAAATTCCATTGATGAAGGCGTCTCTGACGTAGTTATCCCTTGCCTGAGTAGCTGTGATGGCTTGGAACTCGCAGTCCTTGGCGAGTTTATTAAGGGCCTGTAAATATTGGTCTACACTTTCGTCCGTTTGTTGACGATGAGTAGCCAGTAAATGTCTGCAGAATATAGTATTTTTAGGCTGCACGAACACAGCTTCGAGATCGTCCATGTCCGATATATATTTGAATATAGTTGTAGAGACAAGGTTAATTAGTAAACATAGTTTTTGTCTGTCTGTTAGAGGAGTCTGCTGCGTTTCGCCGACCTTGTCAAGAAAGATGTGAAAAGATTTTTTCCAGTGACGCCATGTGTCTGCCGCGTCCGATTTACTGCCGTCCACATCTAGTCAGTCTGGTTTCAGATATTTTTCCATCCTTTACTTTTTAGCTGAATAAGTTGTTGTGTAGATGTATGACGAAATGAGACTGAAGATTTATATAGCTTGTATAAAGCTTTATTCAGCTAAAAAGAACAAGGGGCAAAACAAGGGGAAAAGAAAGATGGCCGATCGCTGCTACTACTAGAAGGAGAGAGAAACAGGGGAGGTAATTCGGGGTAGGGAAGAAAAAGAAGAGTTCTTTTATTTTCAGGTCAACTAGCATTAAATGTTACCATCCATTTGCGGCCCCAGGTCATTTTCTATCGATTCTACCATTGTCTTAGATTTATGTACATCTATTCTTCCCTCATGCATCTTAAAGAGCATTGTATCATCATACAAATATACAGAAAGCACAAGTTCCTATCTTTTGCGATTCTATGGGTTCTCTGATTATTTCCGCATGCTTTCTTTTGGCTGTTGCTATTTCATTCTTAAAATGATTTCTAGCATTTACAAATTTTTGCCTATTTGTATTTGACTCATGCATATATCTATCCGAATCCTTACAGCAAAGAATAATCCTGTCATGTTAAAGTAGTTAGAGGGGATTGAAGAGTGTAAGTTTGTTTCACCTAATGCTAAGATATCTGGGGAGTTTACTAAAAGGTAAGACTCTACATCATCTATATTACCTCTAAGCCCATGGATATTTGTGAAAGTGAGCCTCAAGGCTGGAGTCGAATTGGTTTTGTTTGGGTGGTTGTCTGGTTTTACCATGATATTTGTTTGGGCTGTCATTTCATTACGTTTTTGTCTAATGTCAGGTTAGGAGAAGAGTGTAGAGCAAAGTGGTCAATTAGTGGAGTCCTATCTAGAAAGTTGTGGCCTCGTGAAAGCCCACCAGAGATAGCAGCAGGGTCCCTTTCCATGTGCGACATGGCACTACAAATATCCTGATATTATACAACTGATGATAGAGCACCCACTCTAAGCGCTACCAAAGAGTTAGGGCCCCTGTACTGTCAGACAAACTGCCAATCAGGTACCTTCAACCTCTCAAATCTAGTGAGCACAAGTGGCATGCAAGCAAACCCAATTTGCTCAGTTTCTGAGAGAAAGAGAAAAATTTTAAATAGGGAATAGGAGAACGACCTTCAATATCCTTGTCAAGAGTGGCTCAGGTGAGTCCCTGGTATTGTACCTCTGCACCTGGCTAATAGACAAAGAAGGAGTGTGAAAGCCAGCGATAGGCAGAGCCAATCTACTCTTTAAGCAAGTTAGGTTTGCAACCCGGGAATTTGTTTGAGTCACCAGCTCTAGGAAGGTTATCGTCCATAACTGAGGAGGCCTTCCTCCCTCAGTTTTATTGTAAGAGTTTTCTTTCTCTTAGATGGATGATCTGACAAGATCTACAGGTCCATCAAACCGAGAGGGGTAACCATACGCCTGGTTTCTACACCAAATATTTCTGCACCCTCGCATGGATGAAGATATTGAGTTTATTACTTCAAAGTTTTTTCTATTCTACATAAATAAGCGGAAGATTGGTGATAGATTCCCCTCTAACAGTTACAAGAAATTGTATTTGGGTGATATTGCAGGACTTTTCAGTATTTATAGATCTCTTAAACCAAAAAGTTCTCGAAAGACTAAATGCATGACTGCAGAAAAAACTTATAGAACTTTGAAACTATTTCACAGATGCATTTAACAATTTAGGATTTCTGCTACAAATGACTTTGATGAAGCATTACAACACTGCATACGTTTTTAATGAATAACTTTCAACAAAAACACTTTAAAAACATGTCGTATCACATAAAAACTGATCTTACTAAGATGTGTGCTGACAGATGTGTTATATGTTCATGAATGTGTCAATTAGATAGGCAAAAAAATAGAAAAGCACCAAAATATAATAATGTGTGGAGTGAATGAATCATATTAGAATAAGCCATAAAGATGAAACTCACACTCATATCATATGCAGCTAAATGTGTTAGAGCACAAAAGAAAAACAACAGTCCATGAGAGCAAGGTATATCTAACAGGTATGGTGGAAAGATACAGAAAAAGTGATAGTGTGATCATTTATATTCCTGGATTTTCAAATCAGTTTGTCAGTTAAACAAAATAATGAGAGAGAGAAAATATCTTAGAGAGAATTTAAGATAGATTATAACACATCACTCAATAAGTCTTGAGCTTAACTAATAAAATGGAGGCTTTTAGGCAAAATTCAAATTTATTCATCAACATAGTCTTGTTCTAGAATAATAATGAAGTCTTGTTCTAGAATAATAATGAAGTCTTGTTCTAGGATAATACACTGATTCCAATGCTAACAAGTCAATATCTTTTTGGTAGAATGATTTACATTTAACCTCAAAATATATCTCCATTTCTGATATCACTTCTACATTGGAGTCAAATTTCTTTTTTCTGGAGCATTCTTTTGAGGTATGCAAACAGTTAATAGTCCCTGATGGCCAGATCTGGAGAATTGGATAGTTGTAGAACCAATTGAAATGAAATTCATATAGTTTTACCATAATTGTGATCAACTTAGGACATGGTGCATTGTCTTGGTGAAAGAGTACTTTTTCCTTTTCAGTTGGTGAATTCCTTCTTTAAACTCACCAATAATGCAATATTCTCTGTTGATGATTATTTCTTTCTCAAGGTAATTGATGAACAAAATACCTCATATATTCAAAAATACACAGGCCAAAAACCATTGTCTGCTAATATTTGCTTTTTTTTATGGCTTTAGATGGTTTTTCACTGTTAATTGCCGATTTGACTCCGGTGATCCATGTTTCATTTATTTTCACATATTGATGCAAAAAGTTTTTTCATTGCTTTATGCATTTGCTAATAGTAGCTTCACTTAAATATTGGTAAGTTGTAAACTTATAATCTGAAATAGCACACATTTTGACATATGCCATTTGAAGGTTAGTACTTTATAAAGATCATATGGATTTTTATTGCTGGCATCATCTATATGGTAGGCCTATTACTTATTGAGTGATGTGTTATTCTGCAGTATGTAGAGATAATATAATGATAAAGATGTCATTTCAATTGTTTTAAATTTCCAATCCTCAGAAGACTAAGCCTTAAGCCATATGTCCATGAATGAAGTGTTTTTGTCTCTTATTTCTTTCCAAGATGACAGCTCTCTTTTCTTTCTCTCTATGATTAGGTGTTGATTTTCAAACGAAGATTGTGAACGTTGATGGTCATACAATTGCTTTACAACTTTGGGACACTGCTGGACAAGAAAGGTATTCTTGTTTGTTACATTTCAACATTTTGGTGAACATTTATTAGACATTTTTCTGAAAAATGTTTACATTTCTAAACTGACAGCTAAAATAATTGCAAGAATTTGTTGCTTTTTCAAACTGAAAAATTTTTCCAAAAATGATTGATGTTATAATCTTTGCAAAGTTTTAAAGAAAATCACATGAAACTCATCCAAAACTTTTTTTTCATGTAAGAATTTCAGATCTGTAACTCTATTTATCTTAGTGTTGGTAAACTGTAAAACTATTGTTTGTCATCATTAAAATGCTAAGTCTAAACAAAAATCTACTACTTCATAAATATTAAGACAAGATAATTAGGATTGAAATGAAACCCAGATTAAAATGTTTTAATTTTTTTCTTAGGGTGAATCTATTTCTAAGTTTTAATGCTTCTTCTGCAACAATAATCATCAAAATCTAAAAATACATGAAAAAAATATGCGTATGAATTTTAAAATTTTATTTTTAATACTCATTAAAAGAGAGCATGAAGAAAAAAACAATATCCTCATAATTTTGTATTTTTGAGCTCAGATTGTAAATGTTCAGCAAAAAATATTGCAATTTTACTCTTGTTACTGAATAATTCTGATGAAGCAATTTTGTAGACTGCATTTAATAATAATTTTATTTTACTTTATTATTCTTATTTTGTAACTCCAGTATGTTAAGCTTATACTAAAAATCTGCTGTGTACGTCAGTGATTAGCTGTTTGTACATCAGTAAATCAGCTGCTCTCGTATTTTCATCTTCAGTTTGTAAGAAAAATCCAAACATTTTTAAGGCTGCTGTAGGCTCATTCTCTGTTTAAGTGATTTGAACTTTTATTTCTGGTTGATTTCTATTTAAACATTTCATTTCAACATCAATTCAACATACAAGGAAATATACACACACAAATATATAACATTCTATATCTCATGTTATGCTATTGTGAGCTAATTAACTGCTGCAATGTTTTATCTTTACATATTCAATCTTCATTGACCTGCCTGATTTCAAATATAATCAGTGACTATTACTGAGAAAAAAATCAGCTGTTTTTCTGGCTTTTTTCATTCCAACTGATGTTCGCAATCAATCCAACAGACAAAGAGCTGCTATGGTAGCATCAGGCCCTCTTTGTTGGGATGTGGTATGGTTTAGGCATTAGGTATCAATTAATAAATATTTCTAAAATTTTAGGTTCTTTAGAGTATTTTAAAGGGTCTTTATAGACATAATTTGGGCACAACCATTTGAAAATTCAAATATTTCAGATTTGCATTAAATTTGATCTATGAAATAAAGAAGATTCCTTAAATTTCAATTTCTCCTTGAAGCTGTAACCTTAAACTTTAAATATTTTCTAGAATACACAGCATCTAATGAATTTTGATAAAAAGTTGTATAAGAATTCTAAACATAAGGTTTAGTAGTATTATATCTTGATTTTGACCTTTTTAAGTAGACATAAAAGTGGTGCAAAACTGTTCTTTTTCAAGGAGTTAATTTTACCTGTCCTGAGACGGGTATTTTTTAGTTTTATTATAAAACTTGAAAAAGACACACAAACTGTAAAAGATGAATTGCTAAAAATCGAATGCATAATTTTATTGACACAATAATTAAACATATTTTTACCAAATAATAAAATAATTTTTTCATGAAGGAAAATTATCTAAAGAAACATAGAATTCCTTAAAAAATGGCCTTAAATAATAAATAATAATGATATCAAAAGTTTTAATGTTTGAAGATTAACTCATCTTTTATAGAATCTGAAAATAAATGATTTTTTCTAAATATTTTTGTATTAAAACTTTATTTCCAACAAATTTGATGCGTGTATTTTTTAATTAAATTCAAACATTTGGTTTGCTTTTAAATTTAGAAATATTTACTTTTTCCCCCTCTTTTTATTCATTTCATTTAGATTTCGAAGCATTGCAAAATCTTATTTCCGGCGAGCTGATGGTGTCTTGCTATTGTACGACTGTACTTATGAGCGATCTTTTTTGAATGTCAGAGAATGGTTACATGCCATCGAAGTAAGCCATTCTTCTATTTTTTTGTTAACCCTTTTTTCTCACACTCTCTCAGTGTTCTCTTTATAAGTTAACAATAAAACGACACATTTGGTTAGGGTGTTTTATTTTACAGTTTTGAGGTTAGCACCCCTCCATATTTTATTGTACAAGAATGTGCAAATTAGTTAACTTTATTTACGTTTATATCACGTGTCGATGACTGGGTATATTAAGAAGTTTGTTATAATAATTTCTAAATAGAAAAAGGAGACTTTTAATATCAATATAAGTACAATGAAAAACTAAACTTTATATATATATATATATATATAAAGTTTAGTTTTTCATTGTACTTATATTGATATATATATATATATACTAGCATTTCAGCCTGGCGTTGCCCGGGTATTTGGAGGTGTATGTTGAGCAAAAAAAAAAAAGGGGGGGTAGTAGGAAGACAGGCTCGAACACGTACCGCAAAGAAGGAAAAGAATGGGGGAAAAAACCTGACTTCTTTGCTGTTACGACCATCACAATACCGGAAGTGACATAGGTTTAAAGGAAGGCTAGACAATCAAAAGGAGAGGATGACTTTAAAAAATATCGGTGAAAAAGCGACCCCCCCCCTGTAGAAAAGTGCCTAGTTGAAGGTGAAGATATTAATATTTTTAGCCAATGTTTGGATATTTGTTGTATGAAAGGTCAAACTTCAAAACGATACTGATCTTGGTAAAATCTGTCACCTCTGTCGAAAGTTTTAGGCAGACATGCAAACATACATACATACATACATTTATATATTGGTAACTAAAAATTTTCGACCCAAACCGATTAAAAAGCTTGCCCTATCTCTGAATAACCTTTATGTAAAATTTCAAATGTTTAGACCAGAAATTGTCTGAGTAATTTGGTAGCGACCGCAGAGGTCAATGTTTTAAAAAGTTTTGACCTCTATTATGACCCCTTAAAATTTATTGTTTTGGGCTCAAATCGAGTTATTAAGTTAGATCCATGTCCAAGGAACCTATATCTAAAATTTCACGTGTTTAGACCCAAAATTGGTGGAGGATTTTAGTACAGTTCTCAAAGATCAAATCGTTGAACTTTGACCCCTTAACAGCCAAATTTCTGTCCGAAAACCGATTACAAAGATTTTCCCAAATCTCACTACCCTGTATATCAAATTTCGAGTCTGTAGACTTAAAATTGACAGAGTTATTGTGTAGGGAAATGTACACAGACACACAGACAGACACACAGACACGTTCACTTTTATAGATATACCAGCATTTCAGCCCGGCGTTGCCCGGGTGTTTGGAGGTGCATGTTGAGCAAAAAAAAAAAAAGAAAAAGAAAAAGAAAACGGTTAATTTTTTTTTACTTTGATCCCTATTATGACCCCTTAACATTTATTGTTTTGAGCTCAAATCAAGTTATTAAGTTAGATCCATGTCCAAGGAACCTATATCTAAAATTTCAATTGCCGAAAACCGATCAAATAGATTTTCCCAAATCTCAGTACCCTGTATATCAAATTTCGAGTCTGTAGACTAAAAATTGACAGAGTTATTGTGTAGACAGACACAGACAGGCACACAGACACACAGACACATTCACTTTTATAGATATACTAGCATGGATACCCGGCGACGCCTGGGTTGACATGAAATTCCGTTTGGCACAAATCTGCTATACTAAGGATATTAATCATTTTCATAGTGGGCAGCGTCAATACTCTCATAACAATTTCAAAAATAAAAGAACAGATAAAAACATGTAAATGTAATCGCCCCCCCTCCCAAAAAAAAGTACATGATACCCTCTCCACTAGATATTTCGGCAGAATAAATACAAAGAGAAGAAACTGTTCTCCAGACATTGAGCACTTTTTGTTGCTCATGCGCTGGACCTCACCCCCGCCAATAGATAAATAAATAAATAAAATAAATAAAAAATAAATGAATCAAAACAACATTTTTGTTTCAATAAAAATAGCAGCGAGTGGCGGAGTGACTGAAAAAAAAAAAGCCTGAAAAGCGAATAAAGGGAAAAGCTAATTTGCTCAGTGGAGAGAATAATAACGTTATAAACATTAACGCGTTTCAAAAGTTAAAGAACAAAATGAAATTCTTTTTATTGGCTTTTTTTTTTCTTGTTTGTTGTTTTTATTTCATTGGCTTTTTTCTTTTTCGTCAATAAAAGAAATTTTCGATTTCTTTTTTTCGAGGGGGGGGGTTAATTCCCGGAACGTTCAAAGATTTTGTATAGTCGTTTCAAGAATAATAAAAACAAACAAATGAGATCTTTTCGTTTATTCGTAATGTATTTCTTTATTTATTTTTTAATATTTAAACATAAATCAAAACATGTTTCTGTCTACACGAAATTATGTTTTCACGCTAGAAACTTATTAGCAAATTATTTTATGTGGGGAAGAGTTTCTTTTTTTTATCTTTCGAACTTCGGAACATGTAAAAAAACTCGTCAGGGGAAATAACTCTACCCGTTACTAAAAATAATGAATGTCGGAAATAATAATTCCAAATAAATGAAATTAAATATATTATCAATATAATTGCTATGGAAAGTTGATGAAATAACAATCTTTAATAGAACACTTAAACTAACTCTCTTGATAGAAATTTAAACTAACATACAGCTATTTAATAAAATCGATTTTCGTTAACATATATGCAAATGAGGTAACCTCTTAATTGTATATTTTGAAAGAACCATACTATATATATAGAAATAAATGAAATATTAAAATAATAGACCTTTTGTATAAATTAACTGTGAACACACAGACAGAAATACGAATTTATATATATATTAGCAGAAGTACCCGTCGTTGACTGGGTTCAAAAACAGCCTACAGAAAATGGACTGTGATTGATGAAAGTATGATAGGTTATGAAAAGGAGGGGGTTGTGAAGAGATAGGTTTTGATACTCAAAAATTTTACCCTAAGCAAAATATGATAAAAGTAAAGATAGTTTTTGCAAAAATATATTTTTTTATATCAACTTTGTTTCCATTCGTAGCCAAGAGTGACCAACAAAATCATGTTCCTTACAAAGAGAAAATGTTATATATATAATAATATAAATATACAAGAAATAAATGTTACCATAGTCAATAAAAGTTACTTTTATGGTAGAAAAGTTCATTGGTTTGTATTTTTAAGAAGTTTATAAAAAAATTTTTTTTTTTAAATTCACGAACTGGTTTAAAAATAATCAAAATGGCAGCGACTTTGAAATGGAGAGCCTCATTTTCAATTTGAAGGAGGGGTACCTGAGCATTCTGTGTTAACAATTTAAGAGAGTTCCGTCAACGTAAAGAATATTTATAAACATATTTTAATGTTTTCCGTTATTTTGTGCTTGAGGAATATTCGATTATGGCATGTGTAGTTTATATAAAAATTCATTTAAGTAGTTATTGTCTCAAATTTCGTTTTAATTTCGGTTCGCTGAAATTATTTCAAGTAAAGAGCATTAAAAACTATTTCAAAACAAAAAAAACATGAACTGAACTTTTATTGACTATGGTAACATTTATTTCTTGTATATTTATTTTTTCGGGTAGTCGTTTGTTGGCTTTTCTGCTAAACACTCTTACTAAATAATATCGACGAAATATTGAAAAACAAAGAAACAAAAACAGTTTTGAAAAATAACAAAGCTTTACTTACTTTAGTAAAATAATCCGAAACAGCAAAATGGGATATTAAAAAAGTAAACACATAATTACTTTAGTTTTTTAAAGCAAAGAATCAATGTAAATATGAATAAGAAAAAAATGGCGCCCTTTTCAAGCAGAACAGCTTCGTTTCAGTTTTACAGTATTGAACGGTGTAGTATTGCGCCACCAGATTTAGGGTTGTACTATTGTAATGTAAAGAACACGCAGAAAGGGTTGTAATCAACTGAATTCCTTCTAGTACACTGACAAAAAAAAGCTTAAACAGATATATAAATAAAAATAAAAAGGTTATGTAAATGTTTTTAAAAAGATGCGTAATCACGTGAGCAGGATTTTTTCCTTCTTTTGACATGATAACAAGTAACGTTCTTATTTTTATTATTTATCTATTTTCGAAAGAGTGCAACGTGCAAGTGGAGAAGGAAAAAAACAGAGTTATGCAAAATTTGTGTCGAGAATTGTCTCAAGTTCCGACTTTTTTTTGGCTTTCACTTTAATAAGAACGTGAATGTATGAGGTGAATTTATTGGACACAATATGATTCAACTAAAAAAAAAATAAATAAAAGCTAACGTGAATTAAGATTAAAGTTAAAGTGTTATTGTGGACCCTCACCCCTTTTAAAAAACCTTGTTAAACTTTGTGACATATTTACATTCTATGGAGGTCAGGCGCGAACGAACACCCAATAATTTTATTATACCATATTTCTTCAAACTGAAACATAATTATCAAAGTATACTTACGCAAAAAGATATGAAAAGTCTTTGTTAAAGTTTGTGCCATATTTCCATGGAGTACAGGCGTGAAAGCAGACCCCACAATTTTATTATACCATCCCTATTTAAGTTGAAACATACTTATCAAAGTATTCTTATGTACATCTATATCAAAAACCCTTGTAAACGTTTTTTTTTTCATTTTTTATTTCCATACTTTGGGGGCCAGGTGCGAACGCAGACCCCACAATTTTTATGAACCACCGTTCTGCCAGATCAAACATACCCATTCGTGATCCTCGATAATCTTCTATCATTATATGTAACCAGTTTTTTAAAATAGTCACCCATATAGGAGCCTATTCGTGAACACACACACACACAGACGTTCAGCTTTATATTATAGAAGATATATATATATATAAGATTTTTGTACAATTGTTTCGACTCATTTTAAATGGTAAATCAGTATACTATAAAATATTTATAAATTTTGTATTGCACTATTGGGCTATCTAAAATAACTTTGTGTTATTTTCTCACATATTTGAATACTATTCCTATTAGTAATATATAGAAACGCGCGTGCGCACACACACACACACACACACACACACACACACACACACACACACACACACACACACATATATCCATGCATTATTTTCTTTCATCTAATATATAAGGACAACTTTCACTCCGAGTAACGCCGGATAGCTAGTTCTTCATAAACAGGAACTGATAACAAAATTCTTTTTATGCCAGTTGATATGCTGTGTCGGTATAAGTGTGCAATCACTCACGCCTTTGTCATTTGAATACAAATGTCGTTAACATAAAATGCAAATTTTACCAAAACAACATGAACAACAAGAGAAAATACATATAATGAACAATGCTACAAGAAAAGTGAAAAATGAAAAACAACGCTGTGGCAAATTTCGAATCAATCTTATGCAGTAAATACTTCGAGATTTATGGGCAGCTGAACGTATGTGTTTTTTAAGTGCAGTTGAATTACTAATTTTTCGCAGATACAGTTTTCATCTTAGAGCAAGAACACCATGGCAAAAATAAATTAAAAAAAAAAAACGCGAAGTAATTATATCTCAGCCCAAATATCTACTTCATCCATGTCATCCATCTGATTTCCGATAATTTCAGCACAGTGACCTATCTTGAAACACCGATACGTACATATAAAAATTAAAAAAATGAATAATCGTATATATATATATGACTTTCAAAAATATCGGCGAAAAAAGTGACCCCCCCTGAAGAAAAGTGCCCAGTTAAAGGTGAAGATATTAATGATTTTAGCCAATTTTTCGATATTTGTCGTCTGAAAGGTCGAACTTCAAAATGATACTGATCTTGTAAAAATCCGTCGCCTCTATCGAAAGTTTTAGGCAGACATGCAAACATACCTACATACATACATTTATATATTGGTAACTAAAGATTTTCGACGCAAACGGATGAAAAAGCTTGCCCTATCTCTGAATAACCTTTATGTAAAATTTCAAATGTTTAGACCAGAAATTGTCTGAGTAATTTGGTAGAGACCGCAGAGGTAAAATTTAAAAAAAACTTTTACCCCTATTATTACCCGTTTACATTTATTGTTTTGGGCTCAAATCGTTATTAAGTTAGATCCATGTCCAAGGAACCTATATCTACAATTTCAAGTGTTTAGACCCAAAATTGTTGAAGGAGTTTGGTAGAGTTCTTAAAGATCAAATCGTTGAACTTTGACCCCTTAACAGCCAAATTTCTGGCCGAGAACCGATTACAAAGATTTTCCCAAATCTCACTACCCTGTATATCAAATTTCGAGTCTGTAGACTGAAAGTTGACAGAATTATTGTGTAAGGAAATGTACACACACACAGACAGACACACAGACACGTTCACTTTTATATATATATATACTAGCATTTTAGCCCGGCGTTGCCCACGTGTTTGGATGTGTATATTGAGAAAAAAAAAAGTGGTCGTAGGAAGGCAGGCTCAAACCGTACCGCAAAGGAAGAAAAGAGCGGGGTAAAACCTAACGTTTATGCTGTTACGACCACTGCCAACCCGGAAGCGACATTTTAAAAAATTATGGCTAGACAATCTAAAGGAGAGGATAACTTTAAAAAATATCGGCGAAATAAGTGAACCCTCCCCCCTGTAGAAAAGTGCCTAGTTGAAGGGGAAGATATTAATATTTTTAGCCAATTTTTCGATATTTGTCGTATGAAAGATCAAACTTTAAAACGTTACTGATCTTGGTAAAATCCGTCGCCTCTATTGAAAGTTTAAGGCAGACATGCAAACATACATACATACATACATTTATATATTGGTAACTAAAAATTTTCGACCCAAACTGATGAAAAAGCTTGCCCTATGTCTGAATAACCTTTATGTAAAATTTCAAATATTTAGACCAGAAATTGTCTGAGTAATTTGGAAGAGACCGCAGAGGTCAATTTTTAAAAACTTTGACTCCTATTATGACGCCTTAAAATTTATTGTTTTGGGCTCAAATCAAGTTATTAAGTTAGATCCCTGTCCAAGGAACCTATATCTAAAATTTCAAGTGCGTAGATCCAAAATTGTCAGAGGAGTTTGGTAGAGTTCTCAAAGGACAAATCGTTGAACTTTGACCCCTTAATCGCCAAATTTCTCTCCGAGAACTGATCACATGGATTTTCCCAAATCTCAGTACCCTGTATATCAAATTTTGAGTCTGTAGACTAAAAATTGACAGAGTTATTGCATAGAGAAATGTACACACACACACACACACAGACACGTTCACTTTTATAGATATATAGATAGATGCATAAATATATATGGAAACAATATTGTGTTTTCTGTAAACATTTTACGCAAATATTATGCAAGTATAAACCATGTAGAATATCTGCATGAATATAATTACATGTAATAGTTAGCTAAAGATGATCATCCCATAAGAAAACCGAAAAAACTAATAGGGAATTAATTAAAATGAATGTTTAAAAGAATATGCAAATTAGCTAGATTTTTTTTTTTTTTTTTTTCACACAGTGATCACCACTTATCAAGGCCCGGAAGCCACTCAGGGATAAGGGTTATTGCAAGTACATTACGTTAGTGTGGAGATTTGATGAAGTGTTTACTTAAGGGGGCGGTTCATTAGGAATTTGTTAACATTGGACTTGAAGACATCCAAGTTGTAGTCCGGAGGGAAGCAGGCAGACGGAACAGAGTTCCACAGGCGTGCAGTTCTAAGAAAGAAGCTTTGTTCATGGAATCCGCGTTTTGATTTAGGCACAGATATAGAGTGGGGGAAATTTTTCACAGTGGATTCAGCTAGACGGGTGTTTTCGTGAAAGATTGGCGAGGGGGGACCAGAGATTGGAGTTCAGACGAGCACCTGCCATGGAAATAACGATAAAACAAGGATAGGCTCGCAACGTCTCTTCTGTGGGAGAGAGGTTGCAGGGTAGAGAAAAGGGCATCCCCCACTAAGCCACGAAGTCTTTTTTATACTCTGTCAAGGCAGGATAGGCTGTTTTTAGCAGCTCCTGCCCAGATATGGCAACAGTATTCCATCATTGGACGTACTTGGCTTTTATATAGATAGAGAATTGCATTAGTAGTGAGATATCTTCTGGAGCGGTAGAAGGATCCCACCATCTTTCCAGCGACCTTGGCAACAGACTTGATGTACTTGTTCCATTTCAGATCAGGAGTAAAGGTCAAACCCAGAAGCTTGTCAAAACACGGGGCCTCACCCAGACGAGAGCCATCCATCACAATTGATGCCAGCTGGGGATCAGAGCGTTGATGATGTAAGGATAGGAGTTTGGTTTTGGATTCATTAAAGGTAACCAGCCACATCTTCCCCCACTGAACCACGCGCTCGAGATCAGAGGAGAGAGAATCAGAGAGAACTTTGTCATTTACAGCCTTTGATGTGTTGCCGTAGATGGTCGTGTCATCAGCATAGATGTCAACGAATGATTTAAGTATGTGTTTAGGGAGATCATTGATGTAGATCAGGAAGAGAGTTGGGCCCAGGATTGACCCCTGAGGTACTCCAGCATTTCTATTGCAGGCCTCCGATTTTTGTCCATCTACCACTACTCTTATGAGCCTATCAGAGAGAAATGATTTAATGATTGAGAAAACATTTCCAGTTATACCGTAGCTGGAAATCTTGTGAAGTAGACCCTTATGCCATACCTTGTCGAAGGCCTTTGATATGTCAAGAGCAATTTCCCTAGAAAGGAAGCCTTTGTCAAGAGATTCACTAATCCTGTGGGATATAACCGTCAGCACATCTGCGGTAGATCTTGCAGAGCGGAAACCATATTGTGTGTCACTAAGAAGGTTATTCCTGCTGAGGTGGTTGACTATTTCTCTATTTAATATGGATTCCAGCAACTTACTCATAACACACAGGAGACTTATAGGTCTGTACTGAGAGTGAGATGACTTATCACCTGAATTCTTAAATACAGAGCAAACTGATGAGGTCTTCCAGGGAGTCGGAAAGCACTTCTCCTTAAGGCAGCACTTAAATAGTTTCGTAAGTATGGGAGCAAGTTCTGGTTAAAGCTTTTTTAACACTATAATTGGGATGCCATCAGGGCCAGTTGCTTTACTGGAATCTAGGTTCTTTATTAGCTTGGCGACCTCATGCACGGATATTTGTATGTTACCTAGCTTGTTCTGTGTTATAGGAGGAAATATGGGGAGTTGATTGCCTTCGTCGCATAGGGTAGAATTAGCTGCAAAGTTCTTTGCAAATAGTTTGGCCTTGTCTGACGCTGACGAGATGACCTCTGGTCCATTGATAATGGTTGGGATAGAACGCACACTTCTGTTCAGGATCCTATTTGCTATTTGCCAAAACTGGTGGGATCCAAGCCGCTGATCAGCTACCTTGGATTTAACAAACTGGGCATATAGCTCTCTTGCATTTTTTATTACCCTTTTACAGTGGTTGCTGGCAGACCTGAAAGCAGCTTTGGTCTCAGTGCATCTATTACGTTGGTAGCTATGGAAAAAGTGATTTCTGTGCGCGATAGCAGCAGCACATTCTGGGGGAGAACCATGGCTGGCTGTTAGGTTTTTGTTGGAATTTTTTAGATGGTATGAATTGGTCTATGCCTACAATTAACCATTCGGTCAGATCTGATACTATAGAGGACACTTCCTTTTTAAACATGGAGTGCAGAGGTAAATCAGATATGAATGTACGGAAGCTATCCCAGTCAGCCATAGAGTATCGGTATACAGTACGGTGGAGGGGTATGTCTGGGGGCTTCTTACATTTTGTTTTTATCTTAACTGATACGACGGAGTGGTCGGAGGATCCTAGAGGAGAATGAACGGAACATGAACATAGCTCAAGGGAAGTTGAGAGAAAAAGGTCTAGGAGGCTTGCATATTGACCGGGTGTATCGGGCACACGGGTGGGTTCGCAAACAATCTGAGTGAGGTCATAAGCAATGGCAAAATCATGACAAAACCTCCCCTCATCATCTGTCTTATTTGAATGGGTCAGCCATTCCACGTTATGGACGTTGAAGTCACCACAGATGTGGATGTTAGCCGAGGGATGTGAAGACAGTATGTGGTCTATTTTCTCAGATATGCTCTTAAAGATAGTAACTCCGCTGTTGTGGGGCCTATAGAGGGCAAATATAAATGCAGTGGTGTTAGCAAGTGCAACCCTGAAGCACATATAGGGTAAATTAGGATCTTCTCTAGATATATCCCTGCCACACGGGAAGCCATCCTTAATGTAGGCACATATTCCATGCCCATGGCGATCTTGGGTGTCAGATTTAGCTGTTAAATTAGAGTATCCATTAATTATGAACTCATCTAGGGAAGTGGTCGGCCCTATTCCAGTTTCACTTAGAAATAATATGTCCAGTTTCGTCTCCTGTAATTGGGTTTCAACATCTGGAAGGTTGGAACGTAGACCCCTGATGTTGGAGAAGGAGACCTGGTAGTAGGGGTCTACGTTGGAAGATGGGGTTCTAGGTTTAATCGAGTTTTTATTCTGGAGATATTTCATGTTGAGGTTTTGGGATTTGTGGAACAGGTCGGCATACTTGGTTAGAGCAGTACAGAGAGGGAAAGTAAGAGAGAAAAAGACAGGAAAATTTTTTTTTGTAGCACACTTAAAACTGTAACAATTACCCACTAGTATGGCATCGAGAGGCTCCACCAGAGACTACTGCATGGTCCAGATCCACTCACCAAGTGGCAATACAGCAGTCCCAGTACTTTGCGCCTGCTGATAGGACAGCCTCCTTAGTGGTTAATCCAAGGTTCGGGTCCCTGACTATCAGGCGGATAACGTCAGCCCAGACAAAACGTTTACCTCCAGCACCCTTACTAGTGACATGGCCACAAGGACAGACAGAGACAGAAAAATTTCCGACATCTCAGACTACTGGTCACCAAGTACTACCGACCTTTAAGCAGCTTTTTCTTCACCCTTTGTCAGAAAAATCACTCATTGAATGAGGACTGAATGACAAAATAGGAGAAGCGAGAGTTACTGGAGCTGCCGATAACACATCCACTGTATTATCTACTCTCCATAATCTTTTGCAGACTAATTCAATTCCATTACCCATATATAAGAAAATTGTATTTTCTTTTTAAATAAATAGAAAAGAGAGGTTTTAATATGAATATCAATACACACAAAAGAAAAACGAATTTATAGGAGTATATATATATATATATATATATATATATATATATATATATATATATACATGCTCATATACGCTCTGTTACACAAATGCACATACTGTACATATAAAAATAATTTCAATATGTTTATGTAGTGATATGCAAATGAAGTATAATTTACATATGAGCAGATAGCTCATATTTATAAACTGACACCAACTAGAACAGGTTGATTGCTGAATGGTTACTTAACGCAAAAAGTTGAAAGATAACAAAACAGCGGAGGGGAAAATGAAATCACCGACTTATTTTTGGCTAGCGCTGGTTGTGAAACAATTATGAAGGTTGCTACAATGGTTTTCCCCTCGAGAACTAGAAGAAATGATTTTCGAAGAAATAAGTCAGGTTATCAAGGGAAACATGAGGCCAAAGAAAAGACTGTTGATTGCAGAAAGGACCAAGTTTATGGCAATGAAGCAGAAAGTGGATGAACCGATAGTAAAACATTTACAACAGTTAAGAAGTGCGAGTAAATACTGTGACTTTGAAAAACTAGGAACAGAAGAACAGACAACAGAAGAAGAGTTAACCCAACCTAGATTAATTGAAGGTATGCATAATTCAGCACATAGATATAAGCTAATGGAACAGTTACAACCCAACAGTACAAATTTTTAACCCTAAGAAGTGAGCATTGTCGTATCCGGTATATTGTCACAAGATGGTCATCCTGTAATGTACCTATCGAGGAGATTAACAAAGACTGAACACAATTATTTGAATATAGAAGAGGAGCCATAGTGTGGACAACGTATAGATCAAGACAGTTCTTGATGGAAAAAAGTTCTTGTTGAAAAGTGATCACAGACCCCTGGAATATACTTTCAACCCAAGAACTACTGAAAGTTACAACGTCCAGAATATTATGTTGAGTGATCAGACTGATGGCATTCGACTTTGACATTGAGTATGTTAAAGAGAATATGATACCGCATGTTGATGCCTTATCTAGGTTGATGCTTTATAGAGAGGATAAGGAAAAAAATTTGAACACACCTTCCTGCACCTTGTAGAAACCGATGTAATATCTGTAGATAAAATAGCTACTGAAACTACAAATAACCCAGTGTTAAACAGAATAGTGTTGAACAGAATAGTGTTAAACAGAATAGTGTTAAACAGAATAGTGTTAAGGATAAAAGAGAATCGCTGGGGAAATTGTTCAATGGCTGAAAGACCATTCAAAGAAACAAGGCATAAACTTACTATAGAAAACAGGGTAATATGTAATGACATGTGGAGTGGCAGCTATGCAAAGAAGGTTAAAATTGGAAGCTTCGTGGCCGGAGTACTCAAGAGATGTAGAGGACTATGTAAAAAATTGCAAAAAATGCACAGAACTTAGGAATTTCAAGCAAAAGAAAATACATATGTGGGCCCCAAGAAGTAGAACCGTGGAGCAGAGTACACATGGATCATGCCTATGTCAATTAATATTAGTAGATGCATATTCAGGTTGGCCTAGAGTGGTGAGAGTACCTGATAAAAAAGTACCACCGTAAAACAAATATCAAGATATATCGGGATACCGAGAACATTGGTGACGAATAACGCGCCAGAATTTGTGGATGCTGATTTGCATGAATGGCTAAGAAAAATAAGATGCAGACCTTACAAGACCTCTCCCTACCACCCTCAAAGTAACGGGATAGCAGAAAGAATGGTCCAGACAGTAAAGAAGGGCATAAAAGCATGTTTGCAACAGAAGGAGAAAATCAATGCTTTCCTACCAAGACTATTACTAAGTTATAGAACAATTCCACATGCAGGCAGGCCAGAAAGTCCATCTGCCTTAATGAGCAGACAATTAAGATCCCTTTTAACTATGTCATATGCCACAAATCAAAAGATGTGGTACAAAAGAAATAGGAACACAGAAGCCGAGACAGCAGAATTTATTATGCAGAAAGGACATAATACTGCAATATTAAATAAAGAAAATGGGAACAGAGTTCTAGCTTATGTTGATCAAATGGGAACAGAGTTCTAGCTTATGTTGATCAAATAAGATCCCAAGGAGAACAATTGAATGAGGAAATGCCTTCAATCTGCCCATTATTGACATAACAGAAGAGTTACTGCAGAATGAGATTGCGGAGCAAGAAGTAGAGAGAGACGAAGTAGAAGAGGAATAAGTAGAATGACACAGTTCAGAAGAGGAAGATCAGAATATGCAGGAGGAACCGTTCGATTATAGAGAAAGACGTGATAGATCCAAATCTCCAAGGAAAAGGAGAGAGATAAAGAAGATGTTCAGGAGGGCACAAGAAGAAATACAAGAAGGACTCGCAGCATAAAGCCCCTCCGTTATAGGGAGATGTAGTGATATGAAAATTAAGTATAATTTGCACATGAGCAGATAGCTCATATTTATAAACTGACACCAACTTGAACAGGTGGTTGTTGAACGCTTATTTAGCATTATTCACGACATATCAATTTATAATGTGTTTTGCATTTTTAATAGGTGGTAGATCATTTAGACTTAGTCATAAGTAACTCTCATGCTGGAAAAATGTGTGCACCCCTGATATATATATATATATATATATGCTTTGAATGTTTTATATACATGTAATGACAGTATGACATTTAAGTAAGTAAATTTTAATCAAGAGGAAATTTGCATAGTAAATGTAATATATACTAAATTATTTCAATTTGCTCATAAAACAAACGTTATACCTGACATTATCTAGGATACTTTTGACTTTCAATTCTGGAAAAGTATGTTGTTTTAACTTAAAATAATGTCGACTTATAAGATTTTGTTTTATAATTCTTCAATTTATGAATAACTAGCGGGGGTACATGGTGTTGCCCGGATATGGAGAGGTGGTGTAGTAAGGAACCTTAAAACAACAGTAGGCAGTCCAGGTGGAGAGAGGTGTTTAAAAATAAGTGGTAGTAGGCAGACGTAACATGAAGTAGGAAAAGAAGGTGAAAAAAACCTGTTTTAGCTAATGCGTTCATCATGATGCCAGAAAAAGTTGCAAGTGTTCGAATTAAGGGTAGTCAATCAAATGGGGACGATGATTTGCGAAAATGTTGACAAAAAAAAAACGGCCCGTCCTGTTGAGAGTGAAGGAGTTAATGTTTTTGGCCAAATTTTCGATATTTGTCGTCCAAGAGACCGTGCTTTAAAATGATACTGATTTTGTCACGTTCCAATGCATCTGTTGGAAGTTTTTGTGAGACATTCACGCACACACACACATACACACACACGCACACACACACACGCACACACACACATTTTGCCTTTTATATATTAGATAAGAACTTAAAAGTCAATTGCAAGGCAGTCGATTTTCATAAATAATTCCTTTTTGTGAAATTCAAATTATATATTATTCTTATATATTATATATTTTATTAAGGTATTTTGTTGTCTTCAATTTAA
Organism: Euprymna scolopes; assembly: GCF_053919585.1. NCBI lineage: Eukaryota > Metazoa > Mollusca > Cephalopoda > Sepiida > Sepiolidae > Euprymna > Euprymna scolopes. The sequence goes on from NC_136509.1 coordinate 56,911,949, forward strand.
TACATCACTGAATAAGTTCTGAGTATGGCTCCAGTAATATGAAACATGATTTTTTATAAAGCACGTACAGTAGAACCACGGGATATGGTGGCCCTAGGATACAGTTTTTTCAGATTACGATGTGGAATACAATGTTTTTCCCGCTCCTGGTTACCATATTTGCCCCACCTTATGGTGTTATTTATAATGTCATTTGATTATATACATATGCATTATATCTGTACTGCATTTTGTTACTGATTTTTAATGCTGTATCCAAGGGTTCTACTGTACTTGCAAATGACATCCATCAAAATTTGAGCCCAGTTGGATTATTAGTTTACAAATTATAGTAAGTGAAGCAATTTTTCAAAACAATGGAAAACTTAATTCGTGTGTTAATAAAGCATTGCTTTCTGATGTGAAAAATACTGTTCAAGCAAAGCAATGGCTTAATAAGTTTTATTCAGATTCTGGTTCATTGAAAACAATGGTTAAGAGGTGGTATGCTAACTTTAAATGTGGTCGTACAGACACAAATGATGCCAAATGCTCAGGTCATCTTAATTTGGCAGTTGTCATGAAAAACATAAAGAAGTCCTCAAACTCGTTTTGGCTGATCATAAAGTTCATTTCACCATTTTTCCAGATTTGTCAAATGAGAAAGTTGTGTTCGAAATGTGTGCTATATTTGCTCACAATCAATCAAAAACGATTACCCTTCAATGTGTCACAGCAATGAAAAGTTTTTTGTGTTAATGTTTGACAATGAATGAAACACGGATGGTCAAATTAATTGCCAGCTAAGTGGACAACAACAGATGAAAACCGTCCAAATCAACAACAGCAATTTGGCCTTCATATTTTGTATTTTGTTTATCAATTATCAAATCATTGAGAAAAGAACAAACTATTAAAAGTGAATATTACATCGCATTATTGGATCGTTTGCAAAAAAAAAAAAAATGTAAAAATAAACAGCCACAAATAAAGAAGAAAATGCATTCTTTTATGAACATGATGCACCATGTTATAGAAATGAGATAACGACGAAATGGAAGTTTCATTCTATATTAATAAACTTTATTTGTTATGTTCGCTGGTAGCTTTATAAGAAGAGTACAAGAGAGAACCGTATTAGTCAGAGAGTTCATTGTTCGTACACGCTTGTATTTATAGAAGTCATGAAGAGTTCGTTGATAGAGAGAAAAGTGTTCCATTTAAAGATAGAATTAATATATTGCTAGTGCATTGAGGGAGACAATAGTTCAGTGTTCGTGCGTGCACATGTTTATAGCTAGTAGCCATCGGTACAAAGGAAGCTGGTTAAAAGAAAGAAAGGGCAAAGACTTCAGCATGTTGTCATGAGTGTGTGTGAGTCGTATCAACGAGGACAGTTCTTTTGCATGACAAAGAATGTTCATTTGGGTACGGCATGTGGAAGCAAGTAGTAGTTTGAAGAGAAGCTTGGTTAGTACTCACGTTAGGCCTGGCGATGTTTGCTGTTGGGCAAACCAGCTGGAAAAAGGGTTACAGGTTCGTGATTCTGTCTTTTATTTACTCAGTCATGTGATAGGTCATGTGATAGGGAGCTGGCTTGTGATTGGACAAGCCAGGAGGAAATGAATTTCAAATCTCAAAGTTATGAGAAGTAATCCCTGCTTGTTAGTAGCGGCTGCTACAATGTCCTAAGTTAATCATAGTGATAGCTACAAAGCTACATAAATTGTACTGTAAAATGCTTTTGCAGCCATCTATACTCTAGATTTGACCCTCTTGCAAAATTAAAACAAAAATGCTTCAGGAAAAACAAAATTTGACTCCAATGGAAAAGTGATATCGGAAATTGAGGCATATTTTGAGGCCAAAAATAAATCGTTCTACAAAAATGCATCGAATTGTTAGGGAAAAATTAAAATCAGTGTATCATCATAGAAGTCAACTATGTTGATGAATATAGTTCAATTTTTCATAAACGTTGCTGCTTTATTAGTTTTATGCATAGAACTCATTGAGGGATATGTTAATTGAATGCAATTGTTTAAAATTTGAACTTAATTCAAACAGTTATGTTTATTCATAAAATTACAGACAGACAATATCTTATAAAGATGTAAACCTAAAATGGGAAGAAATCGTAAATTTCTATAACTTTTTTTATAAATGAAGCAAACATGTTGATATGAAGTAAATTCTGTTTTTCATTTTCCTTTTCAGAATGGAGCCCAAAAGCGTCTTCCTATTATGCTTTGTGCCAATAAGACCGATCTTAGACCAGAAATGGAGGCTTCAGGTCGCCGTGTTGTTAAGTTTGAAGATGGCTTAAGATTATCTAGAGTAAGTACTATATATGTGTTTGTGAGAGTGTGTGTGTATTTGTGTGTGTTTGTGTGTGCGTACATGTGTGTGTAATAAAAAAAATTTATATAAACATAATATGGCTACACATTTAAAAAATGTTTCAGTTACAGTTATAAAAAGCCAGTATAGCATAATTTCATTTGTGTCCATCTTCAACAAATAAAATGAAAAGTCACCGAGTTAAGAGCCTAACAGAGGTTTAGAGAAGCACATATAACTGTCTGGTGAATCAGCAACTGCACATAAAACACACAAACACACATCTCAAAGACGTACACATGTAGCATTTGTATAAGCACATACAATACAGTAAATAATGATTACAGAAGTAATCCTAGTTAAAATAATATATCAAGGCCCAAAATAATTTTAACTGTAAAAGAGCAACTGATTTCCCCCAACAACAAAAGTGTTTATCGTCCTTTATAGTTTATCTAGCTATTAGTTCACCTGAAAATCCGAAAACCAAAAATAGATTTTATATAGCCTGCTTAAGACAATTTTAAAAACAATTCTACAACCACAAATTGCCCTTTAATTATAATAATTATAACAATAAAACTTCACTTGCCCAACAGTTCCTAATCAGAAATAATAAACATCAATAGTTATGTAGAATATTACTAGTCATGTTATCTTTGCCTTTGCGAAAAATTAGAGATGATGAGATTGTGACAAGGGGTAGACTTCTTAACAAAAAATAAGAAATCTCAATTAATTGTATGCACAATAGGATACATACCTTTAGCAATTTGAATATAACTCCTTGATTATGTGAAACTTCCACATAAACTATTCAAAAATATTATTAATTTACTTGTATAGATGCTATTTCTGTTCATGGTTTTGCTTTTCTATGATTCATGTTTTATAAAATTTGGTTCTTTAGAACATTATTTCTTTCAAACTTTGAAGCTTTCACACTATGTATTAATAAGCAAAATTATTCTATATAAAAGTAATACAGCAAAGGAATAATGTTTCAAGCTTGAGTGAGAGGAACGAACAGTGTCATTTACAGTCACGAGGTTATTGTGTTACTATTGCGAGCGTTGGTGACAATTTAAGTTGAATTCGATACAAGCTATTTCGGCTATTGCTGTGAAAAATGACTGACTCAAAGTTTGATCTGAAACTGATTCCAGAATTTGATGGGTGCACATCTGTCGTTGACTGGATTGAGAGGGTCGAGTTGACCTGCAATCTCTGTGAGGTAAAGAGAGTGCACACTGTGATTCCCCCGAGATTAGCGGTGGGGGGGGGCGCTCTGAGTGTGTATCAGCAACTTAGTGCCACCGAGAAGGCTGATGTGACCACTATAAAAATGCGCTGTACAAGGCATTTGCTATGGATCCTTGGCTTATGAAAGATTCGCCTCCAGGAAGTTCATGCCGGGAGAAACCGTGGATGTGTTCTTTGCGGAATTGAAGAAACTTGCTGTGCTGTTTGGCAATGGAGTGCCGGAGAGGACATTGGCATATGCATTTGTGGCCGGCCATCCCACCCATGTTAAGCAATTGTTGAGAGCCTCTACCAGTGTGTCTGCAACACCTATGAAGCACTTGATGGAATGCTATCATTAGAGATGAGGAGGACCTGGGGTAACCAGTTGTGATGGCGACAAAGGCAGCCGAGATTGAGGCCGGAGAGATTCCCAGTTTGAGCCCCGCGACTAATGGAAGATGTTACTGCTGTGGTCGGTGAGGTCATTTTGTGAGAAGCTGCACTGACAAAGGGCGGGGGGTGACTGCGCTGTTTCCAACGTGGCGGCATAGGACACCTAGCCCAAAACTGTGCACGAAACTCATCAGGGGGCAGGATGTCAGCGCCGCCCTGCTCCCCAGACAAGATCTAAGTGACACGCAACCTACAATAACTGTGTACGTGAACCGAGTGCCCTGCTCAGCTCTTCTCAACTCCGGCTCCATCATGAGTGCCAGATTGTGTTGGACATGAACTAAAAGGAACATTAAAGTCACCACAATAGGCGGCAAGACACAAGCATGCTGTGGAGCCGGAACCGTGAAGGTTCACACGGACTCTGGTGTGGCCGTGGAAATTAATGTGTTGGTGACGCAAGGGGATTTGCTGGGGTTCAACATACTGCTGGGATATGATGCTATCAAGGCACTGGGTGTAGTGATCATCGAAAGAGACGGGAACGTGCGCTTTTTAAAAAACCCGGTGTGTGCTGCAATCCACATTGATCGCCCTGACTTTAAGGTGGGTTATGACTATAGCCAGCAGGCCTCGACTGCATCATGGAAGTGGACCGAGGGAAGGGCACCAACTGAATTAAAGAATCGCGTCGCAGAATACCCTATACCTGACGAGGCTCGTGATGAGTATAAGCAAGAGCTTGAGCCATGGATCTGAGATGGATGGCTGATCCCCTACCCTGAGAAGCTTGGTTCGACCAAGCGTCTGATACCCTTAATGGTGGTTATCCAGCATAACAAGTCAAAAAGTAAGACCAGTGCTGGATTATCGTGAGCTCAACCAGTACATTGAGGCTTACACTGGCGATGCTGATGTGTGCGCCAGCAAACTGAGGGAATGGCGGCAGAAGGGCCCAGTGTGTCAATATTAGACCTGCGGAAAGCCTACTTGCAGGTGCGAGTAGATGGGACGCTGTGGCCATTCCAGACAGTGTGGTTTCGGGGCCAGAAGTACTGCCTAATACGAGTCGGCTTTGGTCTGAATGTGGCACCGCAGATCATGAAGACCATTGTGAATGTTGCCTTAAGAAAAAACCATTGATGATGCAACATCATCCTACATTGACGATGTTTACATGAGGACATAAAATCTGCATCGTGTGTCAGGGAAAAATTGTCTCAGTTTGATCTGCAGTGCAAGAATCCTGAACATTTGAGGGATGGAGCATGCGTATTGGGATTAAACGTCTGTGAGGAAGACGGCACCCTACGATGGAGGTGTGGCTGTGGGATTGCAGGCATCCCTGACATTGTTACGGGGCGGACCGTTTTTTCCTGTTGTGGGAAACTTGTTGGACACTTACCAGCCTGTAGCTGGCTCTGTGTAGCTGTGAGTGTTATTAAATGCAGAGCGAATTTGGTAACCACAGGTTGGGGCGATGTGCTTGATGATGCTCTTCTAACTCTGATGGTGACTGAAACCCTGGAGAGAGTCAACAAGGAGAACCCTGCCCGTGGAAAATGGTGTATTGATGCAGACCACGTAAATGTGTGGGTCGATGCTAGTTCATTAGCATTGGGAGTCGCATTAGAGTAAGGAGAAAATGTGTTTAAAAACGCATGTTGGCTGCGATTCGTGAATGATGTTAAGCACATCAACTGTTGTAAAGGGAATAAATCTCGCTCTGCAATGGCAATCAAAGAAACTGCACCTGTACATGGATTCTCTCTGCGTCTGCCACTGGGTGTCTGATATGCTTTCAGGACAGACAAGAATCTGCATTAAGGCAGCAAAATGTTTATCTGGCGAAGGCTAGATATGCTGAAGAGTTTAGTCTCTGAGTATGGACTATCAGTGAGGGTAACGCTGGTAACATCACATTGCAATCATGCCGACCAACTAACCTGTGTACCTCACAGATGGTATGAAGCCATGAAGATGGGTGTGGAGCACATTGCTCGATCTCGCGCAGTTGCAATTGGCGTGATTAGCCCATGTCAAATACAAAAGATTCATGCACAGAGCGGACATCCAGGTGTCGAGAGAACAGTGTATTTTGCAAGGCAGGTGGACCCAGCAGTGACAAAGGCAGATGTCAAGCAGTTTGTCAGGCACTGTGAGGCATGTCTGTTTATTGATCCTGCACCAGAGCAATGACGAAAAGGACGATTGGACGTCAAGAAGGTGTGGCAGCGGGTGGCAATGTACATTACCCATTACGGTGGTAAACCCTTTCTAACTCTTATCGATTGTGGACTCACACGTTTTGCAGTATGGTGACACATGATTAGACAGGACTCGGCAAGTGTTGTCCGCATCTTGTCATCCATCTTTTTTGAGCAATGCTGCTTTTTGCAGCCAACAAGTTCGGCAGCTGTTAGATGAATGGGGCGTCTGACTACAGCTGTGCCATCAGGGAATGGCATTGCTGAGAGGAGCCACTGTAGCATTAAGAGAATTGCTGCCAGAAAGCAATGTACCATTATGGAGGCCATGTATTGGTATAACGTCACGCCAAAGGATGGGAAATTACCTACAACAGCACCGGGCAATGCCATATACACATATTGTGTTAGACTAAAGGGAATTGATGCTGCACAGCCAGTCCACCAGAAAAGACATGTCAAATATGAGGTAGGGGTTCCAGTTTGGGTGAGACCACCCGGAAACCGGTGCACCACCAAATTCAAGCAAGGACGAATCTCTGGGGTGATTAGCCAGTAGTCGGTACTAGTTGACGGAACCCCACACCATGTGCACAATCTTCACCTGGCTTCTGAGGTGCGTCATACAACTACTGAGGAGAGTAATGAATCCTCAAGTGATGAGCTACTGATGAACGAAATCAACAGACCAGAGAGCAATGATTATAGCTCATCTGATGGAAACAGAATCAGAACCAGACCCGAAACCAGAACCAGAACCTAAATCTGAATCTGACTCAGAACCTGAACCTGAACCTGAATTAGAACCAGAGTCAGAACCAGAACCTATGAATGTGCCCCTTCGCAAAAGTAAGCGGACTAGGAAACGAACCCTGCAATGCACTCTATGTGATCATCAGATCAGGGGAGTGTAATACACACCAGAGTAAGCAAGCGTCCTCGTATTTGTGCATTGTGTAGATGTGCGTGCAAGCGGTGGTGTGATGGAGGAGGGGTGGACTTGCCGCAGGGAAGTGTTGGGTGAGAAAAGAGAAAAAAAGATGGCGCCTGGTGTTTTATAAACTGTGGGCTCGCGAGATTGCAAGATCACGAGAAAACAGAGGGCACACATGCAAATGAGACAGGATGGAAAACTGCATAAAAAGCAAGCTTGAGTGAGAGGAAGGAACAGTGTCGTTTACAGTCACAAGGTTATTGTGTTATTATTGCGAACGTTCGTAACGATTGAAGTTGAATTTGATACAAAGACATCAGGACCCAACAACCTTTTAATTGAGCTGGTTACTGTTCTTTATGAATTCGGAGTCAAATCTGATTAACAGTATTCATGAAACAGGAATATATGAAAACGTTTACATTACTGTTTTTAAAAAAACAAATACAACAGACTGTGAACAACACTGTAAAATCAACCTAATGAGTCACATAACTAAGGTTTTTCTGCGTTGTCCAATGAACAGAATGAGGAACCAGAAGTGTCTGAAGAACAATTTGGTTTTATAGCCAATAAGAGTACATGAAAAGCAATTTTAGTCTTGAAACGCTTCATAGAAACGCCTCATAGAAAGGTACAGAAAGATTTATATCTATGCTTCATAGACTACTCCGTTTGACAAGGTACAATACAAGAATTTGTTTGGCATTTTGACTTGGCTTAACATCAACCGAAAAGACCTTAATGTCCTCAGAAACCTCTATTGGGAGAAGAAAGCAGCTATCAAAGTTTACAATGATTGCAGTGACTACAGACCAATTCATAGATGAGTGAGACAGGGGTGATTTTTCTTGCCTGACCTTTTCAACATTTACAGTGAAATGATTTTATGCAGAATTAAAAATCAAGAAGGTGTAAGTGTAGGCAGTCGTAACATCAACAATTTGAGATATGTGGATGACACGGTCTTCAGTGCAGACTCTGAAGACAAATTGCAACAAATACTGACAACAGTGATGGATGAGAGTGAAAAGAAAGGGCTGCAACTTAATAATAAAAAGCTGAAGTACCAAAATGCAATATCAAATGTAAAGGAGAGACATGGAAATCAAGAAAAGAATCGCGATGGCAAAATCTGCCTTCCATTGCATGGAGTGCATCTTACAAAACAGAAATATAAAACTGTGCACAAAAAGAATCTTGAAGACGTATATATGGTCAAGTCTCCTTTACAGTTGCAGATGTTGGACAGTAATGAAAACGGCTGAAAGTCATTTGAAGCAGCAGAGATATGGTGTTTAAGGAGAATTCTACGAATCTCATGGACAGAAAAGAAGATAAACAAAGAAGTCATGTGTAAGGCAGAATACAGCAAATCACTACTAAATACCATCCCCACAGTTAAAGTTCTTCCACCATTTAATGTGGGTAGACAGCTTGGAAAAAAGTTTGATGTTAGGAAAAATCGCTGAGAGAAAGAGCAGAGGAAGACAATGAACAAAGTTCACTGAGAGTCACACAAAACAAGACTATAGATCAGGGTCACACAAAACAAGACTATAGATCAGGGTCATACAAAACAAGACAATAGATCTCATCAAAAAGACCGAATACAGAGGTTGTTAATCTCTGAGTTTAGACAGTTGAGTTATCTCCCCTGGTCTACAGATGAGAGAAAGTCCATTTGGAGTGATCTCCTCTTTGTTGTTGTTAATCTCAGAGTTGAGTTATCTCCCCTTGTCTAAGATAAAGGAAAGTTTCGAGTGACTTAACCACTTCTCTGTGATAAACAGAGAAGTGGTCAACTACCTCAGCAAAAATAACCTGCTCAGTGATATTCAATATGGTTTCCATTCTGCGAGATCTACAGCTGATCTACTAACTGTTATATCACACAGGATTAATGAATCTTTCGACAGGGGCTTCATTTCAAAAGCAATAGCTCTTATATCAAAGGCTTTTGATAGAGTATGACATAAAGGTCTACTTCACAAGATAGGCAGCTATGGGATAGCTGGAAATGTCCTCTCAATTATTAAATCCTTTCTCTCTGATAGGATTATAAGAGTAGTCGTTGATGGGCAGAAATCAGAAACTCATAGTATTAATGCTAGTGTCCCTCAAGGTTCCATCCTAGGTCCAACTCTCTTCCTGATCTTCATTAATGTTATACCGGCCTTCCTTGAACAGAGGAATTTACACCGATTAGCACTATAAATAGTGCTAGTAATTCCAACACCGGTGAGAGAGATGCGACTGCACTTCAACTGCTAGCCGAGTGCTCAGTAGATATACATGGAACATCGATTTGATTGTTCTTATTTTCACTGTTGTTCCATGACACAACAGATTGGCGACAAGGAATCAAAACGACCATCACTACAGAAAATCACCAAAAGTGATTGGAATAAAGATTTGTAAAATATTTGCGGCAGAACACCTTTGTCATTTCAACAGATATTTGGATACGCAAGGATTAACAGCGAATTAATTACTACAATAGTAATTTGGCGATGGTAAAAAAACTTGTTACCAAAATCTACAGCGAAAAACGTGGATGTTGTCAATTATTTAATAATTGAACACACTTACCAAGTGTTTTAGAAAGGGAAAAAGTGTTCATTTTTTCTTCACCAGAAGCCATTTTTCCTACGGTAAGAATTTTCTTCTGCAAAGTTAAATGTCCAAAACCAACTAGCATATACCGTGTAAGCTTATCGTTATTTCGATAACATCTGGGATTTGAAAAAAAAAACATGCTTGACTTTGTCAAGAGAAAAAGAGACAGACCATGAAAAATAATTATTTGCATACGTCATTTGTGCTTAGCAAACATGTAAAGAATCAAGTCATTTTTGAAAAAGGCAAAGAGGGTAAAAAAAAAACCCTAAAAGTTTTCCATACGAATTTGTCGGATATTTAAAGCGACGGATTTTATTTTTGCTCCATAAAAACACGTGCAAATAAAAAAATGTTAAACAAATGTTATTTTGCTGGATTGTTTCTAGTAAGACTAGAAATATAGTGTTCAACAAATTAAGTTACAAAAGGACTGCTAAACTGTTGTTCTTCAAACAAAAGAATTGAGAAAGAAAACTTGGTTGATTTTTTTTTTTTATTAAGGAATATTTCTGTAATACAAGTGTAAATTGTAAACTGAATTTGTATGATGGATGCAAAATTCAATTCTAGGCAGAGCAAAATCTCACACTGCAAAAACAGCAAATTTAACAAGTAGAAAGAGAAGAGAGATTTAAACAAGCATTTGAAGAAAAAATGTTTCAACAACAGAAACGCTTCGAGGAATTATTGATGAAAACATAGGAGGAACAAAGAAAAATTCTGGAGGCGACATAGTTAACGAAAGCGGACGATAATCATAATGCATTTTCTCAAACAGCTATTAGGTGGGCCGCTATTGAAAAGTTCAATTATAATCCAGAAGACGATGTCACTTTCGTCCAGTACTATAGACGATATGAGGATATTTTTATATCGGATTGTAGTAACTGGCCAGACACGAAAAAAGTTAGACTTTTGCTAAGGAAATTGGGAACAGCCGAGCATACAAAGTGCATGAATTTTATTCTCCCAAAAAAGACCAGTGAGTTGAGCTTCCAAGAAACAGTTACGCTACTTACAGAATTGTTTTCTGCAAAAACGTCTCTTTTCCATAGACGATATAAATGTATGAATGTTACTAGAAGAGAGGAAGACGACTACACTACTTATGCAAGTATAGTGAACAAGGATTGCGACGATTTTAAACTGGAGGAATTATCATCAGATAATTTTAAATGTTTAATATTTGTGCAAGGGCTTGTCTTAAATAAAGACGCTGAAATCAGGCATTGTGTTTTAAATAAACCTGAAAACGAACCAAATTTAAAACTACAAAACTTAGTGGGAGACTGTGAATGGTTTATTGCGTTGAAACAAGACTGTTGTGACATAGAGGAAAGCGGAATGTCGCATATTAAAAAGATCCATCAAAAGAAAAATTTGACTTCAAAAAATAACCAGAGAAAGAAACAGGGAAAAGATCCACCTGGACCATGTTGGAGGTGTGGAAATAAACATTGATATAATGAGTGTCCCTTCAAATTCAAACAATGTAACAACTGCCACCAGAAAGGGCATAAACTATCGCATTGATAGTGGGTCTGACAGTTCCATTATTAATGTACAGACATGGAAGAGGCTTGGGAGACCCACTATGATTAAATCACATAAAACGGCGAGAAGCGTCAGTGGCGAAAAAATTACCCTCGAAGGAGAATTATTAACAAATATTTTTTCCAGAACAGGGCCGAAAAAGCAAGAATTTTTGTCATGCAAAAATCAAACAACCTCTTTGGAACTGATCTGTTCGAAAAGTTTAGACTATGGCATCTGCCTTTAAGCTCATTTTGCTAAAAGGTTGAGGATTCGAATGCGGAGGCAGAAAAACTTAAGAGGGAGTTAAAAGAGAATTTCCCAGACGTATTTTCAGGTTGTTTGGGAAGGTGTACAAAAGCAGTAGCAAAATTTGATGTAAAAGTAAATGAACAGCCAGTGTTTAGAAAGAAAAGAAATGTTCTATACGTTGCTATAAAACAGATAGATGGTAAATTAGAAAGACTCGAAAACATGGGTGTCATAGGAAAAATTGATCACAGTGAGCGCGCTGCACCAACGGTTTACATCAAAAAGAAGAGTAAGGAGATTCGGGTTTGTGTCGACTTTGCGACAGGCTTAAACAGGGCATTACAAGATCACCATTATCCTCTTCCGAGCCCTGAAGAGATATTTGCGAAACTGAGTGGAGGGAAATATTTTTCTAAAATCCACCTCAGGGACGCATACTTACAAGTTTCAGTCGATGAGGACTGTTCAAAGCTGCTATGTATCAATACCAATAAGGGATTGTACAGGTTTAACAGACTTCCTTTTGGGGTCAAAGTCGCCCCTGCGATTTTTCAGCAAATTATGGACATTATGTTAAATGGGTTGGATTTCGCAGTAGGGTACCTGGACGATGTGTTAATGAAAAGCGCTAGCAAAGAACAACACAAAGCTCATGTAAACCAAGTATTCAAAAGAATCCAGGATTATGGATTTAAAGTAAAACAGGAAAAAATGTACATTTTTCATGGAGAAAATAAAATACTTGGGGCAAATCATCGATAAACATGGAAGAAGGTCGGATCCAGATAGATCGAGTGCAATAAAGAATATGCCTGCTCCAGAAAATATTGCGTCTTTACAAAGTTTCTTAGGTTTGGCAAGTTACTACAATGTATTTGTGCCAAATATGCTTAAACTAAGGTCACCTTTAAATGAATTGTTAAGGAAAGACCAAAAATGGGTCTGGACGCAAGAGTGTGAAGAAGCATTTCGGGAAATTAAAGAGACTTTAACGTCTGACTTGTTTCTAGCACATTATAATCCCAAGCATGAAATTATAGTTGTAAACGATGCCAGCTCCTATGGCGTAGGAGCATGCATTTTACACAAAATGGATGATGGAAAAGTGAAACCCATAGCACATTCATCCCGATCACTTTTGCCAGCCGAAAAGAACTACTCACAAATTGAAAAAGAGGCGCTAAGCATTATATTCGCGGTAAAGAAATTTCATCGTTTCCTGCACGGTAGGCAATTTCTGTTACAAACAGACCACAAGCCATTATTAACGATTTTCGGCTCAAAAAGGGACTACTCCAAGATACGGCAAATAGATTCCAAAGATGAGGTACCATACTTCTGAATTACAATTTTCAAATGGAGTATACACCATCTAAAAAATTTGGTCATGCAGACAGGTTATCAAGGTTAATACCTAAGCAGACAGAACCATTCAAGGATATGGTAATAGCAGTCATTCAAGTGGAAGTTGGAGTAAAAAATACGTTATGTGACACAATAAGAGAACTTCCAGTAACGCTTGATGAAATTAAGGGTAAGGCAGAGGTGGACGAATTTATTATACGCATGAAAGAAAGGATCAACAATAACGAACTGAATGAAGAAATTTATTCAATTTGCGATAATTTCCTGTTATATAGCTACAGGGTTGTAATTCCTACGACATTACAGAAAAGAATGCTCAAGGAATTCCATGTAGGACATCAAGGTATATCAAGAATGAAAAGCCTTATGCGCTCTTTCGTTTATTGGCCAAACATTGGTAAGGATATAGAAATCATTATTTATGAGGGAGGAGGGGGGACACATTACTTGGAATGGTTTTATGCAAAGTTTTAAGATGATGATAGACAAAACACATTTGCCTTTCTGTTGTTGAAAGACGACATGAAGACAAACAGTTACAAAAATCGATGTTCTTTATTTCATTTGACGGGTCGAATGATTTGACGTCAGGAATTCACATTGGTTCTACATGGTTAAACTTCTACCTCTTTGCCTCTGAGGGGACCCTCCTCTGATCATGTCAGCTCTTTCCGACCGACTCTGCTGACTGTTCGAACTTGACTGTCCTCTAATCTGCTAATCCTAGCTCCTATTATTGAGAATTCCCTTTTTGCTATGATGTCAGATGTGTGGTTCAAAAACGTGACCAACTCACGTGGCTCAGCACACGTTCTCCAAACACACTTTCGACAACAAAGAATTCTCAACTAACCTATTTTTTAATTCAGTTTTTATAAAAGAATGAACAATTAAATTCTTTTTACAATACAAACAATATCTAACTATTTCCAAAGCAATAGCTAAATTATAACATTCCAATTTCTGAATCTATTCTGAACCTTGCTTAGAAGGTTCGAGTCTCGACTAATCCTAATCTTATTTTCCACTTATCTAATGTTTTTCTTATTTACAGGAAAAGGGGACAACCTTTTCTTGTAACAAATTTTAATGCATCAAAAACCAAAATTTTCTCCTTAATAGTTCTGGTTCTTATCTAGAAAAAGCTTCTGGGAGTGATCTTCATTCCTGATCTGAAATGGAACACATTCATCAAATCTGTTGGAAAGATCATTGGAAAAAAGGTTGGATCACTTTACTGCTTCTGTAGGTATCTCACTGCAGATAAATCCTCTATGTGTATAAGAGCCAGATACACCCTAAAATGGAATACTGTTTCCACATCTGAGCAATCCTAACACCATTTCGTGACATATTGTACCGCATGCATGATTGCTAGTAGGATGATGTCGCAATTGGCAAATGATTAAAATATCTGACATTTGTACTCAAAATATATGCAGTACTTTAATACATTTTAATACACATTTTTAGGCAGAGAGAGAGAGAGAGAGAGAGAGAGAGAGAGAGAGAGAGAGAATCACTTACTGAAAGTTTTTTCTCATCATTAAAACTTATTACATTTATTGGTGTCCACTTCCTAAAAATTCCGTTTCTTAATTAAAATGCTGGTTAAAACTTCCAGTGTCTTTATGCGATCATGTGTTTTATTCTGCTTTGCTTATGTATCCCCATGCATCTATCTTTTGGCCTGCAATCTCCATGCCTTCCTGTCTCAGTCATTTGGCCACCATGATATTCAGACTTTATAATGCAATGTTTTTCTGAAGTGTATCTAAAACAAGATACTTGTTTATAGAAAAGAAAAAACATGGACTAAAATTGATAAAATGACAAATTCAATTGATATCAATTTTCATGATTTAAAACGTGATGCATCTTTTGTTCTTTGTTTAGTCTTTTGAGGGATTGTTCATTGAAACAAGTGCCAAGGATGGAAGTCATATTAATGAAGCTGTTTTGGAATTAACAAGGTAATTAATTTTGAGTTGAATCTTTCAACTATTTCATCTGCCTCGTTCTCATTATTTTATATTTTCATTTTTAAATCTATTCATTCTACCAACTCTTACTTTACGGGAAACTCTTAATGTAAATTCGCCTATTATATACACTGAAACAATCTAGTTTTACTTAAATCAATGTATCAGCAAATATGAATAGCATTAAACATTAAAATCGGTAAATCACAGAAAATTATAATAACTATTATTTGATAATTTATAATGACTATTATTTCATTATTCACAACTATCATTTTATATTTTATTATTATGATTTGATAAGCATAATAATTGTTATTACAATTACAACAAAAAACATTAGATAATTTATAAGAATGATTATTTGATAATTTATAATTATAGTCAGTATTATTTGATAATTCATAAAAATTATTATTTGATAATAATAGTATGATATATTATCAAATAACAGTTATTATAAACAACTGTTATTTGATAATGTATGATAACTATTGTTTGATAATTTGTAATCACAACTAATTGATAATTTACAATATCTACTATTTGGTAATTTAAAATTATATATTATTTGATAATTTATAATAACTATAATTTGATAATTTAAAATAACTATTATTTAATTATTTATAATAACTATTATTTGATAATTTATAATAACTATTATTTGATAATTTATAATAGCAATTATTATATAATTAATAAAAACTATAATTTCATAACTTACAATAACTATTATTTGATAATTTATAATAATACTGTTTGATAATTTACAATATCTAATGATAATTTACAATATCCATTATGCTAATTTAAATATCTATTATTTGATGCTTTATAATAACTATTGTTTGATAATTCATCATAACTATTATTTGATAATTTATGATAACTATCTTTTGTATAATTTACAATAACTATTATTTGATAATTTATAATAACTACTATTACTTAATTTATCATAAATATTATTTGATAATTCATCATAACTATTATTTGATAATTTATAATAACGATTATCTGGTAATTTATGATAACTATTATTAAATAATTTCAAATTATTATTATTTTATCATTTAAAATAATAATTATTTCATAATTTGCACTAACTATTGCTTGATACTTTATAAAAAACATTATTTGATAATTTATAATAACTATTAATTTATTATGATTTATAATAACTATTAGTTTATGATTTATAATAACTATTATTTTATAATTTAGAATAACTATTCTTTGATAAGACATGACATTTACTAATAAATTGAAAGCAAATATATGTAAGTAAAATATTCTAATTTCTTTTGTAGATTTTTAAAACTAAGATTTTTATATTCTTCGTTTATTTTTATTGAATCTCAGTTTCATTTAAAAGAAATTGTCTATATTAACAATAAAAAAAGTGTGTCTTTCATAAAATGTCTATTTATATCAATCTTTAAAGCATTCTTTTATTTTTGTCTGAATTATTTTGTCTTCTTTTTAAGGTTGTTGCGCACAAATGAAGATCTTGAGGTGCGTTCCGTGGGCATGCAACTTTGTGAAATGAGAAACGATCATGCAAAGAAGAGTGGCTGCTGCAAAATGTAAAAGAAGCTGACAAAATCCAATTTCTTTTTGTAAATCAGAGAACCGTAATAAGGAAAGCAAATATTATTTATTGTTAAATATCAGCAACTATAACATTGTTTAATAAATCCATTTTCATTGTATTGAGTAAGAAGATTGTTGGGAGAATCAAAGTTTTTGTCATTTAAAAATGTATTTTGCTGCCATCTTTAAATACTCCTGCCACATCGATATTGCA
This sequence comes from Euprymna scolopes, assembly GCF_053919585.1. Classification (NCBI taxonomy): domain Eukaryota; kingdom Metazoa; phylum Mollusca; class Cephalopoda; order Sepiida; family Sepiolidae; genus Euprymna; species Euprymna scolopes. The sequence continues at coordinate 56,928,611 of NC_136509.1, forward strand.
TGCTTGAAAATAAGTGCTTTTGTACACACACAATTTCTTTTTATTGTTATCACTTATAGGGATTCAAGATTTGTGACATTTTATTATAATTTATTTGGGTATAAAATGGTTGATATAAATTTATTTTCTTTAAAATATCTTCTGAATTATTCTAATTGCAAACATCTGAAATTTGAAAGGAACAACCATTTCATTTTATAATTTACAGCTATGCAAAAAGATTTCTTCAACGCTATCAAGCAATTATATTATTATTATTATTATTATTATTATTATTATTATTATTATTATTATTATTCTGCTGATGCTCATAATGTATTTATAAAGTTCATCATTCAGCTAGGCATTGATTGGAGCTTTTGGAAGAATTATTGAATTGTATTATTATTATTATCCTTACCAGTTTTATACTCTACTTTCCATGGATGTAACTTATTATTCATAAGGGAAATGTAAAAATAAAAATTGTTTAAAATAACAATGAAAGTTCAAACTTTTTGTTTAAAGAAATCATATTTCAATTGTCCATGAAATACTTTTCATGATTTGTTTTTTTTTTCAAATGTTTTGTTTATGAATGTTTGCGAATTTATGTATTTGTCCTCAGAATGACTTTGATAATCCGAATAAATCATTTATCATATTGTTATCGAAGGATAACAATTACAATTATATCTAGGATAATCAGACGTCTCATGTAATCAGAGAGTGTCTATTTAGCAGGCCAGTTCTTGGCCTTTTGGTCAAGATCAAAGTGTAGCATCTGTTCCGGCAGATGCTGCACTTAAGATAATTTGTACCAGTCAATGGAGGGGAAACCCTCTATACTGGGACAATTATTATTTTTGGTAACCAGAGTGACCCCTTTTAGGGGAGCTGGTTTTTACCTCACATTAAAAACGGCCTTGTGCCTAATTTGCTCAGTGGGGGAGCAAATAAACACCATCTGTTCCGGCAGATGCTGCACTTAAGATAATTTGTACCAGTCAATGGAGGGGAAACCCTCTATACTGGGACAATTATTATTTTTGGTAACCAGAGTGCCCCCTTTTTGCCTACTTTTAGGGGAGCTGGTTTTTACCTCACATTAAAAACGGCCTTGTGCCTAATTTGCTCAGTGGGGGAGCAAATAAATACCATCTGTTCCGGCAGATGCTGCACTTAAGATAATTTGTACCAGTCAATGGAGGGGAAACCCTCTATACTGGGACAATTATTATTTTTGGTAACCAGAGTGCCCCCTTTTTGCCTACTTTTAGGGGAGCTGGTTTTTACCTCACATTAAAAACGGCCTTGTGCCTAATTTGCTCAGTGGGGGAGCAAATAAATACCATCTGTTCCGGCAGATGCTGCACTTAAGATAATTTGTACCAGTCAATGGAGGGGAAACCCTCTATACTGGGACAATTATTATTTTTGGTAACCAGAGTGCCCCCTTTTTGCCTACTTTTAGGGGAGCTGGTTTTTACCTCACATTAAAAACGGCCTTGTGCCTAATTTGCTCAGTGGGGGAGCAAATAAATACCATCTGTTCCGGCAGATGCTGCACTTAAGATAATTTGTACCAGTCAATGGAGGGGAAACCCTCTATACTGGGACAATTATTATTTTTGGTAACCAGAGTGCCCCCTTTTTGCCTACTTTTAGGGGAGCTGGTTTTTACCTCACATTAAAAACGGCCTTGTGCCTAATTTGCTCAGTGGGGGAGCAAATAAATACCATCTGTTCCGGCAGATACACCCACAACACCTTGGCCTTCGGGTCAAGATCAAAGTGTAGTATCTGTTCCGGCAGATGCTGCACTTAAGATAATTTGTACCAGTCAATGGAGGGGAAACCCTCTATACTGGGACAATTATTATTTTTGGTAACCGGAGTGCCCCCTTTTTGCCTACTTTTGGGGGAGCTGGTTTTTACCTCACATTAAAAACGGCCTTGTGCCTAATTTGCTCAGTGGGGGAGCAAATAAATACCATCTGTTCCGGCAGATACTGCAAGCTATGACTAGCAAAGACCAGATGTGGGGGCAACCCCACATGCCTGACCTTTAACCAGCTCCCATTTCCCACCTCTCGGGAGCTGGTCCCCTTTTTCCCTTCCCCCTCCCTTCACTCCTCACATTAAAAATCGGCCTTGTGCCTAATTTGCTTGGTGGGGGAGCAAATAAATACCATCTGTTCCGGCAGATACTGCAAGCTATGACTAGCTAGGACTAGCTATGACTAGCAAAGACCAGATGTGGGGGCAACCCCACATGTCTGACCTTTAACCAGCTCCCATTTCCCACCTCTCGGGAGCTGGTCCCCTTTTCCCCTTCCCCCTCCCTTCACTCCTCACATTAAAAATCGGCCTTGTGCCTAATTTGCTCGGTGGGGGAGCAAATAAATACCATCTGTTCCGGCAGATACTGCAAGCTATGACTAGCTATGACTAGCTATGACTAGCAAAGACCAGATGTGGGGGCAACCCCACATGCCTGACCTTTAACCAGCTCCCATTTCCCACCTCTCGGGAGCTGGTCCCCTTTTTCCCTTCCCCCTCCCTTCACTCCTCACATTAAAAATTGGCCTTGTGCCTAATTTGCTCGGTGGGGGAGCAAATAAATACCATCTGTTCTTCAGATGCTGCACTTCTATTTCTTGTTCTCTTTCGGTGGAGGAGAAATCCTTCACGACTGAGACAATTTTTATTTTTGTACCTTTTCTCCACGTTAAAAAACGACCCTGGTGTCTAACTCTGTCCCGTGGGGAGGCATAGTAAATAGGTACAATCACTTGTAAGTAAATTAACATTGGTATTTTACAAACAATAAATAAGTTAAAATAACAACAAAAGTTTCATACACTAAAGTATGAGAACACCTGAATGCACCAGCGTTGGGTCGATACACAAATGCAATACATGTAAATGTAAGCAGCAGGTGCATAGACTCATATAGTTGTAGTCATATTAAGACAAACTTTATATATCGCTAGTTATATCGAGACTGACTTTGGATATAAGTAATCATGTTGAGGTCAAATTAAATAGGGATTCAAGATTTGTGATGTTTTATTATAATTTATTTGGGTATAAAATGGTTGATATAAATTTATTTTCTTTAAAATATCTTCTGAATTATTCTAATTGCAAATATTTGAAATTTGAAAGGAACAGCCATTTCATTTTATAATTTACAGCTATGCAAAAAGATTTCTTCAACACTATCAAGCAATTATATTATTATTATTATTATTGGCTCACATAGAACTTTCACACAAGTCGACAAACGATCTGATTGGAAACCTGTGATGTTCTCTGGAGGTCGAGTGACAACAAGTCTCCCCAGACGTCCAGTTCTCTCCACCTCCTTCGATAGCATTTGCAAATAAATTTGCATCATCGCAACAGCCTCTTACCATTGATTTATCGCCGGCAGTGGCCATTGGTTCATACTGGAATTTGAGGGGCACTAAGCCTCCCCAAAGTCCCAGTTCTCTTTGCGCTTGTCCAACCGAGGTCTGGCTGGCGCTCTCTCCTCGGTCTTTCAGTCCTTCTTGATCCTTCTCGGCTCTTTGGTGTCACTTTTTTATTGGGAGGAGCGGTGGTGAGACTATGGGGGGGGGGAGATGCGTGATGGGGGTGTAGAACTTGTAGATATGCAGCTTTGGTGTTCTTCATTCCCTGTAACGCATATTCGTTATATTGTCTTCTTGTATTATTCTCCGCATTCAAGGGGTTTCCTTAATATTTCAGCCGTTTTCATTATCGTTAATCGTTGTACTTTTGCAGTTATTCCTCTGATTCCAATTTCTGACATTCTTTTTTCAAAGTTTTTCAGAATTGTTCCTAGTGCTCCTACTATTAACGGTACTATTTTGATTTTCTTCATCATCCAAATCCCTTTTAACTCTCTGGCTAGCTCTTTGTATTTGCTTCGTTTCTCCTTTTCTTTCATACTCACCCTGTGGTCAGCTGGGACAGCAAAGTCTACGATTTGACAGGAGTTTTCTTTCTTGTTAATTATTACGACATCTGGTCTTCTTGCTTGGATGGGTTTGTCCGTCTGTATGTCCATGTCCCATAGGATTTTGTGGTTCTTGTTTTCGAGTGCTGTTGCGGGTTTATGCTTGTACCATTTGTCTGTACGCTCAAAATGCAGTCGTTTGCACAATTCCCAGTGCATCGCCCTCCCCACTTGGTCATGCCTGTTTTTGTATTCCTTTTGGGACAGTTTGCTGCATTCACTTACTATATGGTTTATCGGTTTGTATCTTTGTCCACAGAGTCTGCATTTGCTGTTTTCTTGTGTTTTATCGATTCTTGCTTTGATATTGTTGGTTCTTATCGAGTTATCTTGTGCTGCAGTTATTAGAGATTCAGTTTCCCGGTTTATATGTCCTTTTCGCATCGATGTCCAGGTGTTTTCGTTATTCTCATCTTTTGTCATTCTTATGAATCTTCCGTGGAGTTGTTTCTGTTCCCACTTCTCTTTTCTCGTTTTGTCATTTGTCTGTTTTCTGCTTTGTTGTTTTTTTCTGTGTCTCTCGCTGCCATAATTATCCTTTCAGTGTTTTGCATTATGTATTTTTCTAGTCTTTTTTCGTGTCCTTCACACAGTCTTTTATACCGTCTTTCCTTTTCACGTAGAGCCTGTCAATATTGTCCTTTGGGTGTAGTGCATTATGCATAGTCATGAGTTTCCTGGTTTTCTGGTCGAGTTGTCTCAGTTCTTATTTTGTCCACCCTATAAACGGTCCAGAGTATCTTACTAGTGATACTGCCCATGTATTTATACCTTTTATTAGATTTCTGCTATATAATTTCTTTCCAGGAATTTTCTTTTTCTCCTGAGGTATTCCTTTCCAATTTTCTCTTTCATTTCTGTTGCTCTGATGGTGTCCGCTTCCAGAATTCCCAAGTATTTATAGTCGTCTTGTTTCCCTAGTGCCCTCATCTCTGTTTGGTTGGGTAGTTCCATGCCTTCTGTCATTTCCAGTTTTCCCCTTCTCATAACTAGTTGTGTGCACTTTTCCATTTCAAATTCCATTTGGATATCTTGGCTGAAGATCCTGGTAGTGTTAATTAGTGTCTCTAGCTCCTTTTCAGTCCTTGCAAAAAGTTTCAAATCGTCCATGTACATAAGGTGGTTCATTTTTTTCTCTGTATTGGAGAACTTGTATCCGGCTTGGCACTTTCTCAGAATACTGTTCAAGGGCATAATGGCTATGATGAACAGTAGTGGTGATAGTGAGTCTCCTTGGAAGATGCCTCTTTATATGTTAATTTCTGTTATGTGTTGTCCATTATTATTATTATTATTATTATTATTATTATTATTGTTCTGCTGATGCTCATAATGTATTTATAAAGTTCATCATTTAGCTAGGCATTGATTGAAGCTTTTGGAAGAATTATTGAATTGTATTATTATTATTATTATTATTATTATTATTATTATCCTTACCAGACAAAATGAGACCAGGTTTGTATATAAGTAATTATTCTAGACCGGCCAGTAGTCATGTTGATCACCTGCTTGTCTGAATCTGTTTTTCACCTACTTATTAATAACGTGCTCTCTGTATGAGATGTTGAGAATCTTTTAGAATTATCTCATCTGTGACCTATATTCTCTCTAGGTTCACAATTAAGATTCATAACTCAAACACATACAGAAATATGGAGATGACCAATGAGCACATTAGTCTGGTTTTTGAATTGAGTGTGATGTTTCTTTGATTCCGTATGCTGCTGTTGTCGGTGCAATTCTTGCCAGAACTTCAGGTTTGGATCCATCATCCATCATAGCCGTCCCAAAAGCTGTTGACGACTTCCAGTTTCTCGCCTCTGACCTTGAATTGATCCATATAAGCATCTACTGAAAAGTAAAAAATGAAGTGGTATGATCATGTCCCACAATCATCACTTCATACAAAGACAATTCTAAAAGGTACAGGAAGAAACGAGGAGGAGGATAGACACAAAACAGGTGGGAGGACAGCATCCGAAAGTGGACAAGAATAGAGCTGAGGAAGGCAAAATATCGTGAGAGCTTTAGGAAACTGGTTGCCAAGTTATCTTTGGTGTTTCAAACTATGGGCCAGAGTATAATGATGATAATGTTTCATGTTGAGGGCAACTTTTTATCTTGCGATATAAATTGTCATGTATATGATCATTCACGTTATGGTCAACTTTATATATACTAGCTGTCCCTACCTAACATTGCCCGATAGTTTTTCACTTTTGTTTTTGTTCCCCAATAGTCATAAAAATGACTCTTGGGTATTTTTTAGAAAATCATTTTCTTTTTAATATGACTAAATAATATATATATATATATATATATATATATATATATTATTTAAACAGGATTTTGTAGAGTAAGGCGATTCAAGGTAAAATTCATTACTGGTATCCGGTCCTGATTGAGACTGGTCAACCAAGCATTGTATGCATTTCCACAGGCCGAGGTAATGGCCCCCACCAGAGAATTGTTAGAACTGGAGATTTTACTGAGATGCAGCACTAACCATTCGTGACTAATTTATTTCAAATCATGTCTTGTTTATAGATTATCAGTATTTATTGGAACACAAAACTAAGCAATCTGTTGCATAGAGGTACATATATAACAGGACATGTATAACGGGGTATAATGATGGTGATGACAATTCTGGTGGGAAGACATACAGTTCTGATGATGCTTGGGAACTTCATATATAACAGTTTTTATAACACAGGTAGAATGATGATGACATTTGTATATATTACATCATGACGACGACTGTGACAATTCTTGGAGGTTTTGTATTAATACAGACTGGGTGATATATGAAGCAAGTTCTTAACACAGAGGAAGGGAGATACATAATCTTCAAAGGGTTATACAATGTTCATTATAAGATGATAAACACAATTACCTTTCGTTTGTGATGAAGGATGACACAATTCAACAGTTACAACATAAATGATAATTTCTTTATTCATCTGATCGGCTGATCGATGACGTCAGGAATTCAAACTTGGATCTACATGGTCTAATCTTCTACCCTTCGCCTCTAGGGACTCTCCTCTCCAACTGACTATGTCAACCCTTGACTGATTAACTGAATCTCTTCTCCGAACCCATAGAATCCTATATTGAGAAATGTCCTTTGTTTATGATGTTAGAAGTCTGTTTACAAACGTAATTTTCACATATGTTTGTCCAAACACACTTTTGGCAAACAAAAGAATCCTCAAATATATTTTTTTTTAACATTTTTAATTTGCATTGTCCATTCTTTTAACTGACATTTTAATATTCAGATGTCTAAAAGAATTAAACAATCGACTCAATTTCTAACATTCCATTTCTTAACCTTGCCTACAGGGTTCGATTCTAGGCTTATCCTAATCTCATTTTCACTTATCTAGTATTCTTCTTATTTACATGAGAAGGGAACATCCCTTTCCATGTAACAAATCTATTTGAGAGGCAAAATGAAACATTATGAAGAAAATTGAGAAAGAAGTAAAAACTTTTGAAATACAATGACATGTCTTTCAACGGATTTTAATAAAACTGGTATTGACTGTTTCAGACGCACTGCTGGTGCTCAACAGAAGTCAGTGCTAACTGTGGTGAAAATCACTCAAAAATAATTCTAATTTATAGCAGATACCAAGTTCTATTACTTCCCCATAAAGGAGAATCTCTGGCTCGCATGTTGAAGTTCTATTACTTCCCCATAAAGGAGAATCTCTGGCTCGCATGCTGTTGAACTTCTATGAGATTCACCCGATTAGAATGCCTAGACCTACTAGTCACAGTAGATCACAAACTGGTGAAATATTTTCAAATTAACTCCAAGAGAATTTAAAAATAATCCCCGTCTGTGTTCAAGGGATTCTCACTATTGTACAGATTTAACTTTATGCATATTCTAAGGAAGCTAAATGCTATACACGATTGTACCTTTAGATATCCAGATAAATGTATTTGGACAACAATCAACAATACAAAGAAACATATTGATGAAGCCAAGTATCTGCACTAAACTGAGAGCGATAACTTGAGATAAAATTGTGGATACTGCAGTCAGCGAAGTGAAATACATTGACAATGAATTCCCTAAATTGCATCACAAACTACCACCAAAAATTCAACAATTCTGGCCAATTTTTTTACCTGGAATTCTTATACCAAGTTAAGCCCCCCACAAATGTAGGCGTTTAAAGAATGGAAGTAAACACATAACAATGGTTGTTTTGCCGAAACAGATGTGACGAACAAAAGTCTAGTGCTGAATATGAATCCAGAGAATCTATGATGTGACCACTAAACCCACAGTTCCTATTTCAAATGACCTACATAGAAAGAGTTATATGCAGACTGGTACACTGACTGGATTGAAAGTGATATGTGAAGCCTTACGAGATTGGTTTTGCATGTACAGAAGACATCTTTGGATGTAGAACCACCAAAGAGTACAATTAATTCCTAAAAGATTGAGACATACTGAACTGCATATCATCAGAAGATTATCCTTAGATTGTAATGACTAAGCAAAACTTGCAGTTAAAATAGTCAAATGAATGTTAATGGATTTCACTAAATGAATATGATCATCTGTCCCATGATTGTGAAGCATGGCCCATACTGATCAATTGGAACATGCCCAACCATGCCCAACCATGCTGGTGTGTCACCAGCTGAAATGCTATATGATCATATAATGAGTGATAACTTCACTATACTTGATGAAAAGCACTAAGTACACAGGCATTGAACACAGATTGAGAGAAACGATGATGGTAAAAAAGCACTAAACCAAACTAGTATAACATGCACAGCTATCTCTTTTGAGAACTTTAGGTTGGTGATACAAGCAAATACAAAACTAAGATAAACCATATTAATGCTGTGGTATAAGACACTTAAGTTAATAGAAATACTGAATAACAAATGATATTTAGTGTAATAGATGGTAACAACAGAATTACATTGTTTAATTATTAGTAATGATCATGGACACTGTCTGACACCACAATCGCTTCCACAATGGCTAATAATATCCACTTACAATGACCCTCCATTCACCACACCAGAATGTATGAAGGTTGATAAGGTAGCAAGTAGCCACCGTGTAAATATGCAGCTGCAAGAAAGTCTTGATCTGCAACATAACACAAGGCTATCTTGAGCATTAAACACGTTAACGCAGAGACTGGCACATGATTGCTCTGATTCGTCCTGAGAAAAGACAAAAACTCATACATCCTGTGATCATAGAGGGAGGGGAACATGCAGAATAGAAAGTAATATGGGACAAGCTAGGTTTGCTCTCGTTTTTTACTGGTGATGAGCCCAAAAACTATATAAACAAAACAGCAAGGCCAAAAAGGTTAGAGTAGACAGTCTTCCACTTTAGACGAATATTTATTTCACAGATTTGAAAAGTTAAACTTAATTGAACCAAATTATTAAAGCCTAGAAATATCTTTCTATTCGACAGTTTAGATGCTTTCAGTTTTTTTTTAATTCCGAAGTAATTCATTTTGGTTTTAAATGACCAAAGTGTCTAACATGTTAATGAAGAAAATGAACTTATAAGTATTTTGGTTTGTAAAAATTATTTTTTAGAAAGCAATTCGAAATTATATAAGACAAATATGTGAAAAAAATTATACCAGCTCTAATATCAACCAAAAAAAGATAAGACGCATGCGATAAGACACGAGACCGTTTCAATGTGTTTTTTTTTATATATTGTAAACAATTATCAATGCTAAACAATGCATAGGCAGAGAGAGAAAAATAAATAAATAAAAAGATTAACAAGACACAAAAATAAAAAAGGAAAAAAGAGTGAATGAATGTTTCCACGTAACTTTGCGTCGATTCGCCCAGCGAGTGTATTGTTGTCCTAATCCCCTTCTTCCTTTCTCTTATTCATTTTTAACTTACTTTACAGTGATTTCTCTAAGTGTAAATTGAGGAGGGGGTTGCTGAATGCTGCGTCGCTGCGAATTAACCGTACGTTCAAACGACTCCGAGTCAAAAAAAAAAAAAAAAAAAAAAAAAAAAAAAAAAAAAGTATTTTCCCCAATGAAAGAAATACTGGCTTTTTATGCTCAAATTCGACCGCGTCTTAATTTACACATGTCACCTTTTTTTTCTTTTCCTATCGATCGAGTTTGAGTGTCGGTGACTTTTACAATACGTACACGTCACCCTTGAAAGCTTGTTTCTATGACCGTTGTCACACCCCACCCTGATCTCATTATCACACAGGCAGTGTCCCGGCGGAGGTCGTTTTTGTCGCGTACTCCTTAGCAAAAGTGAGGCTTCTTCAAAAGCATTTGCTTCCACGTCTGCCTTGTTTTACTCATCCGACTCCGTTTCATCGTCGTCGTATATTAACCTCTCTGATCACCAATGACACTACACCGCAAGGCGAAACTGACCCACGATACAACGTTAATTCTAAAAAAAAAAAAAAAAAAAAGCTAGAATTGTAACTTAACTATTTCTATAACATAACAATACATGCATCAAAAGTCACACTCGATTCGTAATTCAATTTTTTCATGACGTCAACAAATTTAAAAGTCAGGCACTCGAATTGTCATTCAAAATTCTTCTAGAGAACAACTAATTTTCAAAGTTCGACTTGCATGTGCATATAAAAAAAATTCTCCATAGACGACAAATTATTACAAAGTCCGATCTTCAAATGTGTATTTTTGACACAGTGAATTTTCTGGAAGTCAGACTTTTGAATACATATTTAAAATTATCCACAGCATGACGAATTTTCTTTTGACTTTTGAATGCACATTTAACATTCAACCTAACAGCCATGGTTCTCCCCAGAATGTGCTGCTGCCATCGCGCACAGAAATCATTTCCATTGCTACCAACGTAATAGATGTACTGAGACTAAAGCTGCTTTCAGGACTGCCAACAGCCACTGTAAAAGAGTAATAAAAAATGCAAGAGAGCTATATGCTCAGTCCGTTAAATCCAAAGTAGCTGAGCAGCGGCTTGGTTCCCACCAGTTTTGGCAAATAGCAAACAGGATCCTGAACAGAAGTGTGCGTTCTATCCCAACCATCATCAATGGACCTGAGGTCATCTCGTCAGCATCAGACAAAGCAAAACTCTTTGCCAAGAACTTTGCAGCTAATTCTACCCTATGCGATGAAGGCCATCAACTCCCCATATTTCCACCTATAACAGACAACACACTATGTAACATACAAATATCTGTGTGTGAGATCACCAAGCTAATCAAGAACCTTGATTCCAGTAAAGCAACTGGCTCAGACGGACTCCCAATTATTGTGTTGAAAAAGCTTCGACCAGAACTTGCCCCCCATACTTACAAAACTGTTTAAGCGTTGCCTTAAGGAGAAGTGCTTCCCAACACCCTGGAAAACCTCATCAGTATGCCCTGTATTTAAGAATTCTGGTGATAAGTCATCTCCCTCTCAGTACAGACCAATAAGTCTCCTGTGTGTCATGAGTAATCTGCTGGAATCCATATTAAATAGAGAAGTAGTCAACCACCTCAGCAGAAATAACCTTCTTAGTGACATGCAATATGGTTTCCGTTCTGCTAGATCTACAGCAGATGTGCTAACGGTTATATCTCATAGGATTAGTGAATCTCTCGACAAAGGCTTCCTTTCTAGAGCAATTGCTCTTGACATGTCAAAGGCCTTCAATAAGGTATGGCATAAGAGCCTACTTCACAAGATTTCCAGCTATGCTATAAATGGAAATGTTTTCTCAATTATTAAATCATTTCTCTCTGATAGGCTCATAAGAGTAGTGGTTGATGGGCAGTCCCTCATGGGTCCCTCATGGGTCCCTCAGGTGTCCATCCTGGGCTCAACTCTCCTGATCTACATCAATGATCTCCTAAAAACATATACTTAAATCATTCATTGATTTATATGCTGATGACACTATTATCTATGGCAACACATCAAAGGCCATAAATGACAAAGTTCTCTCTGATTCTACCTCCTTTGATCTTGAGCGCATGGTACAGTGAGGGAAGAGGTGGCTGGTTACTTTTAATGCATCCAAACCAAGCTTCTATCTTTACATCATCAACGCTCTGATCCCCATCTGGCATCAATTGAAATGGATGGCTCTCGCCTTGGGGAGGCTCCATGTTTTGACAAGCTTCTGGGTTTGACCTTTACCCCTGATCTGAAATGGAACACATACATCAAATCTGTTGCCCAGGTCGCTGGGAAAATGGTGGGATCTTTCTACCACTTCAGAAGATATCTCACTACTGATGCAATTTTCTATCTGTATAAAAGCCAAGTACGTCCAAGGATGGAGTACTGCTGCCACATCTAGGCTGGAGCTGCTAAAAACAGCCTATCCTGCCTTGACAGAGTACAAAATAGACTTCGTGGCTTAGTGGAGGATGCCCTTTTCTCTCCCCTGCAACCTCTCTACCACAGAAGAGACGTTGCGAGCCTGTCTTTGTTTTATTGTTAATTCCATGGCAAGTGCTCGTCTGAGCTCCAATCTCTGGTCCTCCCCTCGCCAATCTTTCACGAAAAACACCCGTCTAGCTGAAACCACTGTCAGTAATTTTCCCCACTCTTTATCTGTGCCTAAATCCAAACATAGATTCCATGAATAAAGCTTCTTTCTTAGAAGTGCACGCCTGTGGAACTCTCTTCCGTTTGCCTGTTTCCCACCTGACTACAACTTAGATGTCTTCAAGTCCAACATAAACAAATTCCTGATAACCACCCCCTTAAGTAAGACACTTTATCAAATTTCCAATACTAACGATTATTACGATACTAACCCATTGATTACTGTACACGCAATAACCTTTACCCCCCAGTGGCTTCTGGGTCTTGATAAGTGATGACCTTCATGTAAAAAACAAATAAACAAACAAAAAAAAATCGTATTTTAATATATCATTTTACGACGACACTTTTTCTTTTTAATCCAATTGAACTGTATCGGTACTGCCAATTAAAAAAAAAAAAAAAAAAAAAAAGGTCCGACTCACTTGAGTTGCATCAACATTCGTCCATTTTAGGCAGATGGCCAATGCATCCTCCTCCAGATGCAATGATAACATTCGAATGACATTGTAAATTCTGTTCAATTTGGTTCTTAGAACTCATCTCTCTACCATCTCGACTTCAGGTTTTTTATTACGTCATTTTGGGGCGAAGCCTCATTGATATGTAAATTAATGCACATCAAACTACATTCCCCTGATCTTTGAAGGTCACCCCATAATTTCCTGCCAAGATTAGCAATCATATCAACTTCCAAGACGGCTAGGCACTGCTGGCGGTGCTGCTGGCCTCCTAAAAACATCGCTAGACATTACTTACCTCTCAAAAACACCGTTATCTAGTTTTCCAAACACAAAAAAAGTTAGTCGAATCGTTATTCTCCATTATACTACGAGGATTAGAAAAAAGTCTGATTCGAATCACATTAAAAGCTTGTCATTCCTTGACGCTTTCAAGTTTCAAAGTTCAACGCGAATCATTCTCATCTTTTAATTTTTCGACTCTTTCAAATTTTAAAATTCGACGTGACTCGTTTAATCTTTCCCTTCCTTGCCGCTTTCAATTTTCAAAAATCCCACTTTCATCTCCGTCACATCGACTTTATATTTAACGCCGAAATATCTTCTAGGGTTGAAATTAAAGTTTGTCTTTGAACTGCCGAATATTGTTAAATGTTCGTGCAAAAATGTTTTCCCTTGCAACGTTCTCGGCACACAAAAAACGGCAATCCTTTTTATTTTCCTGTTTCAACGTTTGTAGAAAATCCGTATTTCTTTGTTCTCACTGACACGCGAATTGACCATACGTTCAAACGACTTCGAGTAAACAAAAACGTATCTTATATTTATTTATAAATATTTACAGTACATAAATAAAATGTGACACAAGGTAAAAAAAAGGAGGAAGGAGGATAAACGTGACCTATTTTTACATTAGTTAATTTAACTAGCCTTTCACCAAAATACCATAATTTATGAATAAGCTACTTAAAAAACGAATATGTATATATACTTCATTTACTCACATAAATTTAATATACGAAAGTATAGATTTATGCGTAAACTTTAAGTATTTACTTCAAAAGTGCTCAATACGTAGGTAGAGCTAGTTAGTACTTTATAAAATATATATGGCGATTAAGCTACACTGAATATTCTGCGTTTCATCCACTGTAGGATTCGTCAGGCTTATGCGCGAATTTTGTGATTGCTTCTTGTTTTTATACATGTTGAGGATTTCTAGTTAGCCAATCAGCTTTCTAGTATCCACCGCGCCCCCTCCTATCATCCAATGGACATGCATTTTATCGAACAAAGGATCTGTTTTAGAACTAGGTTAGTGGTTTAAGGTGGATCTTTCCCTCCTTTTTTTTATATATATGAATATACCTATGTGTATTTTTTTTATATATGAATATACCTATGTGTACACACACACATGCACACATATATACATATATATATATACATATATATATATATATATATATATATATATATATACACATATGTGTGTGATCGTTTATGTATATTCATGTTTATTTAATTTATTTATTTGTTTGTTTTCTATTGTTATTGTTAGTTTTAAAGCTATTTTGTATCGCTATCCTAGAGTAAGTTTTATTTTGTGAACACAGTTGTTTGCTATTTCTCGTCTACAGTTTAATAGATTTTGAGGTTCTTTAAAGTACAGGATAGCAAATCTTTCATGGAGGCATAATTTACATGGGTCGTCTAAATGTCTGCACGTGGTAGCTTGTCTCATTATTTTCCATTCGACTACCGGTGAATGTCCTCTTTCTTTAAGCTCCCAGTATTTATTCGCTAGTGTTGTTTTTATACGGTGTTTTTTATTTTTGAAGGTACTTTTGTGGTCATAGTATCGGGTTTTAAAATCTAAGGAAGTCATGCCTATGTAATATTTCTTGTTATTCGGGTTTTCTTTCGCAAATATTGTTGCTTGATAAACTACACTTTTTGTTAGACATTTATTTTGGACTGGGCAAATTGTGCGGTGTCTACAATTGCATTTATCTTGTTCGTTATTAGTATTATTATTTATGGTATGGTTGTTCTTGTCCGGGGTTGGTTTGTTATTATTATTATTATTATTATTATTATTATTATTATTATTGTTATTGTTGTTGTTGTTGTTGTTGTTGTTGTTGTTGTTGTTTCTGCTAGTGTTGGTTTTATTTCTGTCATGGTGTCTACTTTTTTTATTGTTTATTTTGTTGTTGTTTACATTGTTTTCATTTAGTATTTTGTTATTATGTGCTTTAATTATCATCTCTAAATTTTCGCAACAACTGTAAGATAACTTCAAGGTATTTTTATTGAAGATTTTGTGTAAGGGGTTGGTTGCGGGAAAGTGTTTTTGAATAAGATCTAGAAATTTCTTGCCAAGTTTTGTTTTTAACATTTGATTGTATGGGGCCGTATACCAAATTATAGTTCTTTTTCTTCTATTTTTAATTTTATTATAGCTGTTGGTGTTTTGTTGCTTATATTTGATATCGATATTTTTGTATCCACTATTTTTTAGGGCTGTTTCGTAGATATTGGTTGACCTGTTAAATGCATTTTCATCGCTTGAGTTATTACTAAGTCTACTTACGATCGAGTTAGGAATGTGTTTTATAATTGATGGTGGGTGGTTGGACTTAGGGTTTACGTAAATTGGAGTAGCGTTATCTTTTAAGTATGGTTCATATGTGTTTTTATCTAAGTTTAACGTGACGTCCAGGAAGTTTGTTATTTTTATGTTAGCTGATACGTCCGCTTTTAGGCCTAATTTTTTCATTTCTTTGTGTATGATTTTCTTAAAGTTTTCTCCCTTGACTTTGTTGGAGTTTTTTATTATAGCTAGTCCGTCATCTCTATATAGGCCGATATCCGTAGTATCGAATATGCTTGTGAGGGTATATAGAATGAATAATCCCACAAGATCTGATGCCTCTGCAAAGTCTCTGGCACCCATCGCCAAATCGAATGAATTTTTCATTTTATTTTTTATCCATTGGTTATTGTTATTTATTAGAACTGATTTTCTACATTTTTTAATTATGTTGATTTCTTCTGAGGATATATCAGTGTATACCTCGGCAAATTTTAGGGCAATGTTAAAAAGTTCTTCGGATATCGAGGGATAAAAGTCTATGATGTCAAACTCTATGAACGTACATTTATCTTTGTTTTCTATATTTTTAAACCAGGTGATTGCTTCGGTAGTATTTGCCCACTGGTTTAGTTCTAGGTCCTGTTTGATTTGTTTGTTTACTCTAGAAAGTATAGTTTTGCTAATTCTACCTATTTCTGGTTTAGTTGGTTTTATCAGGCGGGTGCTGGGATTATTATTAAAGTCCCATTTGTGGTCTTTAAGCAGAATGTATGACTCTCTAGGTTTCAATTTGCCAACTTTATCGCTAATTTTTAGTTTATCGGTAATTTGTTTACTTTCAGTATTTATTATATCTATGTAGTCGCATTCTTTTGTGTCTAGTTTTTTGTAGTTTTTTGTAATGTTTTCTGTGATTAGTTTGTTATATTCTTGCTTATCTATTTTGTAAAAGTTTCTTGTTTTATCTGCTTTTACAAAGATTTTATTAGAGTTGTTTATGTTTCTAAAGATTTTGTGTAGTTTCCGTTGGAAATTGTTAGGTTGATTGTGGAATTCTAGGTTTTTAATTACGTTTAAAAGGTCATTTTCAAAGTTTATCAAAAGATCTACTGTTTTCGCATTTTTAAGGGTTTTAAAACATAAATAATAATACTAATAACGAACAAGATAAATGCAATTGTAGACACCGCACAATTTGCCCAGTCCAAAATAAATGTCTAACAAAAAGTGTAGTTTATCAAGCAACAATATTTGCGAAAGAAAACCCGAATAACAAGAAATACTACATAGGCATGACTTCCTTAGATTTTAAAACCCGATACTATGACCACAAAAGTACCTACAAAAATAAAAAACACCGTATAAAAACAACACTAGCGAATAAATCCTGGGAACTCAAAGAAAGAGGACATTCGCCGGTAGTCGAATGGAGAATAATGAGACAAGCTACCACGTGCAGACATTTAGACGACCCATGTAAATTATGCCTCCATGAAAAATTTGCTATCCTGTACTTTAAAGAACCTCAAAATCTATTAAACTGTAGACGAGAAATAGCAAACAACTGTGTTCACAAAATAAAACTTACTCTAGGATAGCGATACAAAATAGCTTTAAAACTAACAATAACAATAGAAAACAAACAAATAAATAAATTAAATAAACATGAATATACATAAACGATCACACATATATGTATATATATATATATATGTATATATGTGTGCATGTGTGTGTGTACACATAGGTATATTCATATATAAAAAAAATACACATAGGTATATTCATATATATAAAATAAAAAAAAAGGAGGGAAAGATCCACCTTAAACCACTAACCTAGTTCTAAAACAGATCCTTTGTTCGATAAAATGCATGCCCATTGGCTGATAGGAGGGGGCGCGGTGGATACTAGAAAGCTGATTGGCTAACTAGAAATCCTCAACATATATAAAAACAAGAAGCAACTACAAAATTCGCGCATAAGCCTGACGAATCCTACAGTGGATGAAACGCAGAATATTCAGTGTAGATTAATCGCCATATATATTTTATAAAGTACTATATATATATATATATATATATATATATATATATATACACGATGGGGGGAGTTGGGAAATAAAAATTTTATAGACAGGAAAAACGAATAGATAATATATACAATGTAAAATAGAGTGTTTGTTTAAAAAAAAACATTAGGAAATATGGCAGATAAGCCTCGAAACTGGGCCTACATCACTGACAAACCAGCAAATCTGTCACCTAATTGGAGAAGGGAGTGGAGATCATCGAAAAAAAAGGTGGGGGGGGAGATAAAAAGAGGTCATATGGCGTCATTCATACTCTAGCTAAGTTAAAAAGGAAAAATACCTAGAACTAAACTACTCTAGCCTAACTGGTTCGATGCTTTGACTATGTTCAGTCAGGTTAACCAAAAATCTGTACCTAAGTTATATCCAAGTACCACTCGAGATCAATACCATTCACTCGACACAAGCGTGAAACTTTCACCCATCTTTCGTTGAAATTTGCCAGAGAGAGTTTCACTTTCTCTTGCTTAATACACATTTTCAAGCGGTGCTTAAAAATGAGAACAAGCTGGGACGCAGTGAATGTCTCATCTCCATAAACTTCCTTCCGCTGCGTTGACCAAATCATGCCTCTCATAACGTCTAGCAGGAACAGAAAAAACATAGTATTCCTCTTTTCTCATGGTCGGTGCCCAATTGCATCATTTTGAAACTGACTCCAAAACAAAGAACTCCCTGTTCAACATGCGAACCATGAAGCCTTCAACTAACTCATATACAATAGACATACGATAGCGGAAGAAAACATGGTCGGTATCTTCCATCCAGTCTTCACATCGTACACAACTTGGCGTCTCAACCATGTTCGCTACAAAGAGTTTTTGCCAACCCAGTGGGAATTTTTACTTATCAGCCAGGTGAGTGAAGCCTCATAATTATCGAGACACCTCATTGCAGACATTCATAAAGCCCAGCCTATCAATCCTATCATTTTGAACAGATCGCCTCACTATAACCATATACAGTGCCTTCTGGGACAATACTCGGGTGTCAGAGAGTCTTTCTTTTACACATAAAAGGAGCTTCAAGGATGGTCGACACTTGCAATAAAAGGAGTACTCGATTCAGGACAACCTGCGAGCCTCCTTCTCAGGCGAGTGCACACTTTTCAAAGCCAAAAAGGTTTTCTTAGTGGCTTCTTCCCAGAGTTCACCGTTTTCCCCACATGGTGTACACATTCGGTCTAGGTAAGTTATGCAAAGCATATACCTCCGAATATCAATGCTTGACATGCCCAGACCACCTTCTGACGGATGCAGGTAACAGATCTCCTTACTGATGATGGCTTTCTTTCCATGCTACAAGAAATCAAAAAGAGCATTCACTAGTTGTAGTAGTGTGGTTTCTCGTAGTGGAAATACTGATAGACCGTAGAGGATATGAGGATAAATGAGCAGACCTCTGCTCGATCCTTTAAAGTTAGATTTCTCAGGAACCACAAATGTGTGGTGGCCTGAACCACTTCCAATACTTCTGACCATTTTTTTTCCAATTGGAGGTCGGGATCAAACCAGTCAAAGGGCCCCTCAAGGGGTACACCCCTCCAAGCACCAATGCGCACACCCACAGACTTATCGCAGTTGATTTTGGCCCCTGTCACCTGTTCACACAGTCTTATTTCCATGTCGACATCTCTAGTCTCAGAACTTCTTGTTACAAATACGGTTACGTCGTCGGCATAGGCGAAGTACTTACTCGTGATTCAAACACCTGATAGAGTAATACAACAAAGGATCGGATTCACTCTAAGCAAAGGAAAAGTTCTAATGCAATCACATAAAGCATCTGTGAGAGCGGACAACCCTGATGAATTGATCTGGACAAACTGAAATGCCTCGACCTCACACCATTCACCTCTACCAGTGCATCGGGTTTTGCATACAGAAGGCGAATCCATGAGCAAAACTAAGGACCAAATCCAGCCGAGGAAAGAGCAGTTCCCAGGTAATGATGATCGACCATAGCGAACACTTTGGACTGATCTTAATTGATCAGTGCAGCTTCAATGTCGACTTTTTCTTTGATCAAGCATATCACATGCAAGTTATCCTGAATTGCCCGGCCTTTAACAGCACAAATCTGTTCGGGACTTATAAATTTATAAGGCAATGTAAGACAAGTTTCAGACAGTTTGCTAAGATCTTGGCCAAAGTCTTTAACTCTGTGCTTAACATCGTTAAGAAACGAAAATTACCTATACCATTTCTTCCATTTTTATCCTTGCATAGCAATTTAATGATCTTCCTAGTAAAATACTGAGGAATGCACCTGTTCCTATACCAGGAGTTAAATATTACGGCCAGCAAGGGAATAAAAAAAGGCAACAACCTCAAATATAATTCGTAAGGTAGACCATCAAGACCAGGAGTTTTGTCCAACCTAACCTTCCTCCTTTATACAACCTTCGCACCAAGCCACTTCAATCACTTCAAGACGAGAAAAGTCGACTAACTAGGCATCAAACAGCCATTGTCAGAGCGGGCTTCCTGGTAAAGAGATCCTGAAAATGAGATTGAAAACCAAAATCCCATTATTTGTGGTCATGGTACATCCGGCCGGAAATGTGACACTGGCGATATGTCGATTGGTTGACCATTGATGCAATAAAGTGGCCATATTTGTCACCTCGTTTGGTGCTCTCTTTAACCCTAATTAAAATTCTCTGATCCTCCTTGTTATCCAAAGAGTCCAGTTCTGCCTTAATTATAGTAAAACTACTGCTATCTCCCCCCTCCACTGCCCAATCTAATCTAGTCTATAGTGTCGTTTTCACTGCCCTAAAGCTAAGATGGAGTCAGCAACTGTAATCGGCGATGAAGGACATAATTACTTTTTTCAAATGACCTTACCACTTATTCCCAATTATGGCCCCGTCAATTTCTGTTGTATAGTTAGTAAAAGCTGATCCTTGAAGTCCTTCAAGTCAAACAACGATGTGTTGAACTTCCAGTGACCAGCCATCCTATCTAAGTTTAGCCGAACCCGTACGAACCTGTGGTCCGAATAAACTACATCATGAAAACTTGGACTATTTAAAGAACCGATCAATATAATTCGAAAGTTGCATCGAATTGGAGCTGTGGCTAATTGTTCAAATCTATAATATCCTGGGGTTTTTCATTCCTAAACTCACCGACAAGATCAAACTTTTCAATAAAATCCTGAAATGGTTTAGTATCTGGATTTCAGTTAGTTGCCTTGAAACGTAACTCCCGCGATCTAAATTGGGATCCAGCACTACGTATCAATCTCCTGCTGAAAATAACTGCCGAGATGTATTCATGAATGGCTGCTTCTCACTATGGCTACTCGGCGCATAAACCCAAATAAGTCAAAATGCCACATATTTTAAGGTAACATCCAAAACGCACAGCCTTCTCTCATAATCTACAAATACTGGTCACATAATGGATTCAAAGTAAATTGGGGCTTTTAACGGTAAACATGGAGTGGGGGAGTGTCAAACGTTATATTTGCTTCTTTAAGCATTCTCCATAGCTCTTTGGCTTCATCACGAATTTGTATCACGGTTAGTATCCTGGTGGTATCTCGGAATTTCATTGGTTCTTCGATACCCCATTTAGTGTAGTTTGTGTTCTTTTGCACTTGCAATGGTGTTTGTTGTGATGTGGAAATGATCATGCCCGTGTAAGTGGAGTGATGATTTTTTCTTTTCTTTAGATGGAGGTATACTTGTCTGTGATTGGTTGAGAAGGAGGGGAAGGGATTTAGTTTAAACTGGGGAATGGGGGGTTCTTTGTGTGTCTTATGTAAGAATGGTAATAGAGTCTGGGTCTTTGTTGGTGATGTTGGAGAAAAGTTCTTTGGAGTCTGAAGTGGAGAGGCAAGGTGTTAAGGTTAGGGAATTCGTCGATGTTGTTCTTTTGGGGAGTGGTCTCTGGTGAAAATTGTGTTCTTGTGGGTGTCCTGACCTTAGTGCTCACAAATAAATTCATTGTAAAAATCCTTTGAAAGATAAATATTAGTTTTCTGTGTCTATTTCAAAGATAATTAGTAAAATCTTAAGATATTGAATTAAATGAAAAAAACACCTTGTTTGAATAAAAAATAGCTTAATAAGCTCCCAAAAGCGAGAGATTTTGTCCTTCATAGAATCGCAACAAACGGAAGTTCCAAATGTCAGACAGTTGAAAAGCTATCTGAAAACGACGTCAGGTAGTTAAAAAGAAGTAGGGAGTGCTGTTTTTCTTTTTTTCCCAACCGTGCATCCGTATATTCCTATCATGAACGTTTGTATCATTTTTACCATTTTTTAATTTGGGTGTTTATCGCCAAAAAATCAGCAATGTGGTCGTAATGTCTTTTTTATAGATATTATATGAGTGGTCTGAAATGCTACCAAAGGCAAGATAAGCTATTTTCTTGTGATTATTACGTAAAAATTCGCACAAACCTGTTTTTTGGATGCAGCTTGCATGGTTTTGTTTGGTAAAAAGAATGAAGGAAAAAGAAAAAAAAATGGCTGCATTTTCTCTTTATATGCTTGCGATATTGTCACCTATAATATATAAATAAGATGCTTACGGTTTGAAATAATAAAAAGCTTGATTTTTCACAGACTGGGTTGATTTTGGATTTGGACGTTAGAGTAGCAAGTCTTGTCAGCAGTGCGTCGCGTTTTGGAGTAAGAAGTTTTTGACAGCAGTATCGAATTTAAATGTTAAGATGTATGTGATTGTAATGATGGATGTAAGAAATCAGAGGGTTGCCATTAACAATGCTAGCCACCTTATTTGGCTGTGACAAAAATTTCATCAAATGATTTAGATTAACACATTTAATTTATTGTAAATGGATTTGTGATCAGTTGTGTGTGTTTTTTTCCTTTTTCATTTTCTTTCTTTGAAGATTGTAATGCTGAGTATGGGGCAGCCAAACCAGCTGCCAACGTTGCCCTGCTTTTTATTGAAACCAACCGAAAGCTCTTTTTAATATCCTCGCTGTTTCCTTAAGTGCACTGGTCTGAATTTCTTTTGCACTTGGTTCACCAGGAATATTAGTTAGGTAGGACTTCAGGTTCTTCTTCATATGTCCCTATATGCACCTATAATAACTGGTATGATTGATATATCCCTAAGATTCCAGTTTCTTTTCATATCATACACAAGACCTTGATATTTGGTCTTTATCTCTTTCAGTTCTGTTCAGACCTCCATCATTAGGTACACTCACTTCAACCAAGGTTGCCACTCTTTTAGACTTATTCCATACTAGCAATGGGTGCCCGGCGTTTGGCGGTGTATGCTGAGCAAAAAAAAACAAAAAAAAAAACGGTATTTTTTAAAAACTTTGACCCTTATTATTACCCCTTAATATTTATTGTTTTGGGCTCAAATCAAGTTATTAAGTTAAATCCATGTCCAAGGAACCAATATCTAAAATATCAAGTGTTTAGACCTAAAATTGTCGGAAGAGTTTGGTAGAGTTCTCAAAGGTCAAATCGTTGAACTTTGACCCCTTAACAGCCAAATTCCTGGCCGAAACCCAATCACATCGATTTTCCCAAATCTCAGTACCCTGTATATCAAATTTCGAGTCTGTAGACTAAAAATTGACAGAGTTATTTCGTAGGGAAATGTACACACACATAGACACACAGACAGACAGACAGACAGACAGACACTTTCACTTTTATAGATATACTAGCATTTCAGCCCGGCGTTGCCCGGGTGTTTGGATGTGTATGTTGAGCAAAAAAAACAAAACAAAAAGTGGTAGTAGGAAGGCAGGCTCGAACCCGTACCGCAAAGGAGGAAAAGAACGGGGTAAAACCTTACGTTTATGCTGTTACGACCACTGCCAAACCGGAAGCGACATTTTTAAAATTAAGGGTAGACAATCTAAAGGAGAGGATAACTTTAAAAAATATCGGCGGAAAAAGTGACCCCCCCCCCGTAGAAAAGTGCCTAGTTGAAGGGGAAGATATTAATGTTTTTAGCCAATTTTTCGATATTTGTCGTATGAAAGGTCGAACTTTAAAATGATACTGATCTTGGTAAAATCCGTCGCCTCTATTGAAAGTTTAAGGCAGACATGCAAACATACATACATACATACATTTATATATTGGTAACTAAAGATTTTCGACGCAAACGGATGAAAAAGCTTGCCCTATGTCTGAATAACCTTTATGTAAAATTTCAAATATTTAGACCAGAAATTGTCTGAGTAATTTGGAAGAGACCGCAGAGGTAAATTTTTTTTAAACACTGACGCCTATTATGACCCCTTAAAATTTATTGTTTTGGGCTCAAATCAAGTTATTGAGTTAGATCCATGTCCAAGGAACCTATATCTAAAATTTCAAGTGCGTAGACCCAAAATTGTCGGAGGAGTTTGGTAAAGTTCTCAAAAGTCAAATCATTGATCTTTAACCCCTTAATCGCTAAATTTCTGTCCGAGAACCGATCACATCGATTTTCCCAAATCTCAGTACCCACGTTCACTTATATATATATATATATATATATATAAATATATATATATATATATATATATATAGATAGATAGATAGATAGATAAATAGATTGAAAAACAAAAATATATACGTATAGATAAATATATATGGAAACAATTTTGTGTTTACTGCACACTTTTTACGCAAATATTATGCAAGTATAAATCATGTAGAATATCTGCATGACTATAATTACACGTAATAGTTAACTAAAGATGATCATCCCATTAGAAAACTGAAGCAACTAATAGGGAATTAATTAAAATGAAGGTTTAAAAGAATATGCAAATTACCTAGATCTTTTGCTAGAGAATGCAATTACACAACCCATATATAAGAAAGTTGTGTTTTCTTTTTAAATAAATAGGAAAGAGTTTTTTTTAATATGAATAGCAATAAACACAAAAGAGAAACGAATTTATAGGAGTATAGATAGATAGATAGATAACTATGTCAGATTTTACAGCAGCATTTTCAAGTTAGGTGGCTGTAGGGATTACAAGGTCATAATGTATGGTATATAAGTCATTTCCAATTGTTTTTTTTTACATGGGGGTCATCACTTATCAAGGCCCAGAGGCCACTCAGGGGTAAGGGTTATTGCGTGTACAATAATCAATGAGATAGTATTGTAGTAATCATTAGTATTGGAGATTTATGTTGGATTTGAAAGCATCCAAGTTGTAGTCAGGTGGGAAACAGGTGAACGGAAGAGAGTTCCACAATCGTGCACTTCTGAGAAAGAAGCTCTGCTCATGGAATCTACGTTTGGATTTAGGCACAGATAAAGAGTGGGGAAAATTATTGACAGTAGTTTCAGCCAGACAGGTGTTTCTCGTGAAAGATTGGCGAGGGGGGACGAGAGATTGGAGCTCAGACGAGCACTTGCCATGAAAATAATGATAAAACAAAGACAGGCTCGCAACGTCTCTTCTGTGGTAGAGATGTTGAAGGGAAGAGAAAAGGACATCCCCACCAAACCACAAAGTCTATTTTGTACTCTGTCAAGGCAGGATAGGCTGTTTTTAGCAGCTCCTGCCCAGATGTGGCAGCAGTACTCCATCCTTGGACGTACTTGGCTTTTATACAAATAGAGAATTGCATCAGTAGTGAGATATCTTCTGGAGCGGTAGAAGGATCCCACCATTTTCCCAGCATCCCTGGCAACAGATTTGATGTACATGTTCCATTTCAGATCAGGAGTAAAGGTCAAACCCAGAAGCTTGTCAAAACATGGAGCCTCCCCAAGGTGAGAACCATCCATTTCAATTGATGTCAGATGGGGATCAGAGCATTGATGATGTAAAGATAGAAGGTTGGTTTTGGATGCATTAAAAGTGATCAGCCTCCTCTTCCCCCATTGTACCACGTGCTCAAGATCAGAGGAGAGAGAATTAGAGAGAACTTTGTCATTTTCGGCCTTTGATGTACTGCCATAGATACTTACATACTCTATCATGTCTTGCTGTATAGTAGCCACCCCTTAAAAGAACCTTGCAACTTGTTACCAAAGGACTCACCGTCCAATTCTGTATGGCAGAGCCTAAATTTGTTGTCATTACTGATACCTGCCGTCTTTTTGAATGCATTGGTCATCAATCCCTGGTCTTGAGCAGCCATTATAACCGTTTCCTGATCGTGGTGGATGGCTCCCCTCTTGAGCCAGTCCAAGGAACCTTCTTTGTCTATGTATTCCTTAGAGAGTTCCCCTCAAAATACTTTGCACGCTGATGTTGGTCCCACTCTTTAAGGTTCATCCTTTGGAATGTCTAGGTGATTGATTCATGCCATACTCAGGTTTCTACAGTCTTCTAAGATAGTCTTGTTGATCAATAGCTGGTCTATGGTACCAATGCATTTTCTTCTGCACCCTGTCTTCTCTTTTTCAAGGTAGGTCCCAGAAGATAGGTATATATCATCGGCTATGAGACCAGTGAAAAGCTTGTAGGTGGTTGTTAGACAGCATATTGGCCTGTATTTATTTGGGCATCATGTCTCTTTGGTCTTAGGTATGAGGCTGGTGTCCCTTTCTGTCAGCCAGGGTGGTGTTGCTTCTTCACCTCTTAGCATCCTGCTGAAGCCATCACTGTAATGGAGATGAAGTGCAGTCAATTGTTTCAGCCAGAAGTTTTGGGCATTGCTGATGCCAGGTGCTTTGTGGTTGGAAAATTGTGTCAATTTTCTTGTTACCATACCAGGAGTTATGACTGGTTCTGGCATCTGAGGCTTGGTTTCGTTGAGCCTAATAATATCTTCAATCCACTGGGCCTCTTGATTGTATATGCCTTCTGTTTCAAATAGAGGCCTCTAGTAGTTTCCCTCTGCAGGTGAACTATCTACAGTAATGGTGTCCCTTATAAGCTGCCTGTAAAAAGTCCTTTGGTTTGTTTTAAACTGCCTGTTTTGAATCTGGGAGTTGATCTTGTTCTCCTGGTTTTTAATCCTCTGTGCAACTCTCTAGCTGTATTAAGCAACCCCTCATTGTTCTGATGTAATTGGTACAAAGTTTTCTGATGGTGGTTGTAAGTTGACTCTGTACCGAGGGATCTGTAAAGAACTGTTTTATTTGGCTTAGTTCCTTCCTGTGTGACCTCTGACCCGTCGTAGTTGCAATAGTCGTGAATGTCTTCCCTTTGAGAGTTCTCTACAGGGTTCTTCTGTGCCGCAGGCCTCGTTTATTGGGTTGATATATCGGTGTCTGCTGAAAATAATTAGCTTCTCATGCAGGCCAAAAAAAGACAAACTCAGATATCACTATGCTACTCAAATTAATTCAAACGAAATCTACAAGAGTGTTATATGCTTATATACAATGGTTCAGTTCGATTTCATGCAAAAACACTTAAGTCCCATTTAGATTAAGTCTCTTGGTAGTGACGGACGGTAGAGAGATGTGGGGAGGGGTGACCCCTTGGTTTGGTTTCGACTTGTTCAAACTTGGTTCCAACTCTGTTCTGAGATTTTTGGCGTGGGTATTCCCTTATATTGTTAGGGAAGGGTTGGATTGGGGTAAGCCACTGGGCCAATCACCGGCAGGTACGTAATTTCAGGGGCTGTCCTGCTTTCTTACATGGCCCTAAAATTTGTGATTACTCAATTAGAGAGGTCATACACTGTGATCTCGGACTGGCCTTGCACTCAGACGTCCTTGAGTTGGGTTTGGCCAAGAACGAAATTATATTTCGTTCTAGCTTTCAAAATTCCATCGCTTGTCATTTTTCCCAAACAATAAAAAGTATATGTCTGTCCTTTCAGCCAGATTATCCGCCGCTGACAGGGTACGCAATAATGCTTAACAGTTAATACAAGCATAGTTGCCCTGCCTTATCCAGTGTTTCGGGGGTCTTAATCTCATCCCAATGAGGATCTCTACCGCTCCCAGAGGCGGTCATGTCACACCTGCAGAGGTTCAGCTGTTTTTGCAACTTAGTCTTCCAGTGAGGTGTGTGTCTCGAGACTATGGGCCATATTCGATGATTGTGGTTGAACGTTCATTTTTCTGTCGATGCGCAGCTGCATATGTGACCTGGTTGAGTTCTGTGAGTATTACTGTTGTTAGCATTAGCCTCTTGAGAGCGATGTTAACTTTGGCTATAATAGTCTTTGCTCTTTCAGCAGCTTGGATCTTGGACAAACGTGGTCTGTCCTTCATTCTCATACACTTCACCTCCTCAATTGTATTTCTGAGCTCCTCCTCCAAAGCTAACTCTTCATCATCTGCTTCTGGGATTACAACTGATGATGGTGGTCTAGGTGATTGTGGTGGTGATTCAGGTGATTCTATCCTGTTAGGTGATGTAGATTCCTGGGTTGGTGACTGTGGGGTTCCCAGCAGAGAGTTTGTGAGGACAGGTGGTTGTTGCTGTTGTTGTAGTAAGTCTATTGTGGGAATTTTTATTGGGTTTTCCAGGGGACATCTGGTGTGTGTGTGTCTGTGTGTTTGGTGAAAGCATTAAAAGTAAGAGCTGTTAGTTCTCTGTTGTTTTCGTTTGCTGGGCATTCATCATTCTCGAGTGTAGTAACGCATGCGAGTTAGTTTGTGTCTGCCTGAACTGCGTTATTGTGTCTACGAGTCGGTCTTTATATGGGAATCAAACGGTTCGCAGAGGATTCCAAACCAGTCCCTTTAATCATGCAGGAACGTTTTTCATGATTTAACACTGTTTGCAAAAGAAAAATGCTTTTATGATTTTTTTGGCAGCGATCGGGCGCCGTTGTAACATTGTAATCATACTTTATATATCTTCCATTTGCATCTACGAATGCTACTTCCACGAAAGAAAAAAAAATGGATGAGAAAAAAGTGTGGAGTGCAATAATTGCAAAAGAAAACGAGTTGCATGTTGATCAATATTTATTTCCCGTTTTTTTTATCCTCTATGTTTTCCTACGTATCCATATATTCAATATATAGGGAGGGAGGGAGGAGTTAATGATGATGATGATGATGATGATGATGATGATGATGAATATTAATTGCTAATCTAATTTCTGCTTCGTTAACAATACAAGATGTAATTTTTTAATCCCTTTCAAATCTGGTACGATTAATTAAGGAAATTTATTAAAAAATCAAATTATAAGTCATTGAGAATGTTGATTATGCGTGCAAATGAGCGAGAGAGCAGGGAGAAGTCATTTTTATGTTGATTATTGCAATTATTTTAAAGAAATACACAAATTGATTATATTATAAATCGATTATATTACAAATCGATTATGTAAAATATGTTATTTTTTCCACTTTAGCGCCACTGAAATTGTATTGGATTTTAATTAGTTGCAATATTAAAATTTTATCATAAATTTATATTGCATGAATATAGTATTTATTTCCTTTACAAAATTGATGTAAGTTGACTCTTTCTGTGTTTTTTTTTTTATCGTGTTTCAGTGTTATTTAATTGTAGTGTTTTTTTTTTGTTTTTTTTTCGTGTGTCATAAATTTTCGTTCTTCAGAATTAAAATTTTCTCTCGTCAGACTTGTAGCATTATCTCCCTTTCTCAACACAATTACAAGCTCTCCACCAGAGGGCTTTGTATTCGAGTAATCTGTCTTTTGGAAGGCACTGTATCGATGACAAAATCCAGTCTCTTTCTTCCGTTCGACTTGGTCTCGATAGAGTGTTTTTAGTTCTCTCCCACTGCAAGAACTTAGTTACCAAGGATAAAAATCCCTAACCTGATTCGGCAGAACATATTGGAGACTTTTTCACTTTGTAGACAAGGACCAGCTAAATAACATCAACCAGGCAGTCTCTGTTTTACTCGTACTGATGATCACACACAATTTGGTATGTAATCTATCTTCTCTCAACCCATACACACACTCATTCTACTCAAACTTTGTTAAACACATTTTTATGGACAAAAATTCATTATCAGTATCCTGAACACATAAACATATACGAATGTTGGAGTACTGCCCAATCGTCGCCCCAAATCTCCGATTATTTAATTTTGAGGGAGATGAAAGTTTTACGTGTCTGGCTTCAAGTAAGAAAAACTTCTTGGACGTGTGATATAAAGTTAAACACAGTCGACTGTTTGAAACGTTTCATCTACGACAGTATCCATTCGCTTAAAAAACAAGGCCGATACCCATTAGTCGCATGCTCTCGTGTAATGAATGAATGCGTGAATGTAGGATTGACATGAAATTCTTGAAGATAAACTAAAATGACCGAAAAATGGGCTGAAATGACTTAAATAAATAAAAGTAAATGACTTAGAATGACTTTAATGAACTTAAGGATGAATTGAATGACCTTAAGAATGACTTGAATGTTTAAAAAATAACTGGAATCCTTAAAAAACAACTTGAATGATCTGGAGAATGACTTGAATGGCTTTGAGACTGACTGGTTGTAAAGTGGGTGATCGTTTTACATTAAATTAATACAGAAACGTGATCCCCCATTTTATATCACAAAGTTACAAACATAAGTACAGCATATAGTAAGAACAGATGCTACACTTTGAGATATTAAATTTTTTATTCAGGAAAAAATGAACATGAACAAAAAACTTAGGCACAAGGCCAACCCAAAAGAGGGGGGATGGGGGTCGTTGGTCATCCTTGTCACCCTAGAACTAAACAAAAGTTTCTCTTAGCTAGAATCTTCTTTCACCATAATACCGCATTCACCCTTTCGTACTTGGGGACGTCCTATTTAGCACCCAATTTTAAAAATATTTTTTATTAGCGTGTACAAACAAAAAAAAAATTACAATAAAGGTAGTACAATAATTCATTTGTGTTGAGGGCGGGGGAAAAAATCCAGTAGTGATTAGTAAGGCCCTCCCAACCCCGTCTAGTTGATAGACTGCCCGTTCCATTTTGGTTTGTAAAGGAACCTGAGCTCATGCGGGCCAGTCTCTAAGTGGAAATGATGCTCTCTAGTTTGGGACGAAATGGAGAAAAGAGAATTTTTGGGTGTGGGGGATGGGGGGTTAGTGATTGATTTCTTTCTCTCCAAGATGGGTGAAATTTAGAGCGGTGAAAAGAAAAAATTGCAATTAGATGGGGGTGGGGATCTTGGAGGCTTCCTAATCGGGGGCGGGGGCGGTGGAGTACTCACTCAGCTAGCTACGGATAAAATTACACTTGACGGAACTGCGCGTTCCACACCTAGGCGAGGAACACATATTCAAATTTGGCTCCATTTCGTACACACAGACTTGCTACATGTATCCATCTTCTTTCAAATGCCGTGCGATGCAGCCTTCTTCTATCACATCTGATCTTCACCCGTAGTTGGTGTTTAAAGAAAGCAATCAGATCCTGATCAGAAAAGACACCCCCCCGGCCACCTTGCAGACGCAACGTCCAAATCACCATTCTCGCCACGGCCAAGATTGTAATGTAGACCATTTGTCTTTCCCTGTCCCACGGCGGTCTCACGTTGTCAATGACATTGGATACAGTAATCGGGCGATAATGCTCTGGATAGATGCGAGCCATCACCTCGCTGACATATGACCAGTACTGATGGAGTTTGCCACAATGGAAGAAAGCGTGATCAGTCGTCTCTACAGCTGTTGTTCCACAACGGGGACAAGCAGGCGACTCCCCCCCCCCCCAAAAAAAAACAACTGCATTGTATGTTGTCAAGTGGAAGTGCATTTTGGGCCAATCGCCAGGTAAGAGAGAACTCCGAATTGTTCAGATGACTCAAACCTGGTGCCCAACTCCACGTGGAGCGAATCTCACTCTGCTGCCACCCCCAAACGCGCGCATAGTGGGTCGTCGGCAGCCCCCCCCTCACTAGATCCCTGTGGAGTTCTCTACGGGTAGCAGTCACAAGGTCGCTGGACCTTAGTAGTCGTTTTAGCGCAGCTCAGCACTCTTTCAGGAAGGCTGAATCTACCCGCGGCCTGCGACGACTCTCGATAGAGCGGTCGAGAATGAGGTCGGGAAAGGCGGCAGTAATCGCGGGGTGCCACGGTTGCTCCTCTTGAAAGTAGTGGCTCAGGAAGGCCAGCCTCTCGGCGTCTCGATGATAATTCAAGTCCGGCATTCCCAAACCTCCCTCACACGAACGTTGAATGCAGGCCTGTCTGCTCACCTAGTGTCTTCCTCTGTCCCAAAGAAGCGAGGACAAGAGTTCGACAAGAGCTTTTTCTTTTTATCAAACAAATTTACCAAACAAAAAAAGATTACAATTTTCAATAACAGTACAATTTATTTACACTTAAACAATGAACTGTTTGCATAACTGATTTCTATTCGGATATTGTTTGATGAAATTTATGCTTGGAAATAAAATAAAAGCGTACTTGTGCATGAATTGAACCCCAATCTTCAGATGACAAAACTTTTTATTTAATACATAAACCATACATTTAAATCCCTTTTATTCCACTATTTTTGTTTCATTTACTCTTCATCGTGACTAAGACGGACCGACATGTACATAGATATACATATAGATATATACATAGATATATACGCATAGATATACGCATAGATATACACATAGATATATACACATAGATATATACATAAATATACACATATATATACGCATAGATATACGCATAGATATACACAGATATATACACATAGATATACACATAGATATATACACATAGATATACACAGATATACACATAGATATACGCATAGATATACACATAGATATACGCATAGATATACACATAGATATACGCATAGATATACACATAGATATATACACATAGATATATACACATAGATATATATACATGGATATACACATAGATATACACATATATATATACACATAGATATATACACATAGGTATACGCATGGATATATATGCATAGACATACACATAGATATACGCATAGATATACACATAGATATATACACATAGGTATACGCATGGGTATATATGCATAGACATACACATAGATATACGCATAGATATACACATAGATATATACACATCTCGCCATTCAGTTTCTAAGTGCTTATTTCGGTCGAAGTAATATGAAGTTTTAATAATTTCCAAGAAAATATATTTGCCCGTGTATTTAATCTGTTCGATTATTATATGTAATCAGGCCATATTAGTTTTACTTTCCAACGTACTGCTTATATGATAGAAACTTCTCTTTTTCAGTGATTATGATGACTCAAGAATTTTTCCGAAAGTTTGATTCATCTTTTTAATAAGCCAGTATATATGTTTAATCGAAATGCTCGTGCATCTGTGACGTCTGTGATTTTTATGAAAGGTTAATTTTAGTTGATCGCCAGAAACTATTAGCATTTATTGACTATGCACAACAAACTACAATCGAAGAATGTTAAGTGACCGATTCTAAGTATATAGGTAAATAAAAGGGAATGGAACTCGTGGGTATTAAAGTTTGTATGGGCAATAAAAGGACTATAGAAACACGTAACACAAGATACAAAGAGACGAATCACTACTGCAAAATGCAGACAAATTTCGTATAGTGAAAGAGAGAGAAGCAACAATATGAATTATGTGCGACGAATTATGTTGGCCACGAGAAATCATGAGCCCAGCTATAGAAAAGGTTCTTGAAAACAGAAACGTGATGTTCCCTTGGAGCTGAGTAATGACATGTCTCACCAAATTTCCAGCGCTATCAGTGTTTTCTGGATAAACATTGGCATTCATATTGTGGTTGGTTTTCTTTGTAAGTTGAGTGACAATGATCCCCCAAATACTTTACATCTCCTTTCAGTGGAGGTTATGGTGGTGCTCTCTATCTATCTTTTCCATTTTCTTAACTTTCAGGAACCAATCGGTGACGTGTTTTACTATCTTTTTACACCGGTATTGTCAATGACAATTTAATGTTCTTTCTATGAGTTTAGTGGCTCTAAGATTGATACTAAAACCCTATTTTTTCTATTCAAAATTATATGAACGAGCTTCTTAATATAAGCAGTCATGTACATGCGAGCGACTTCATAAAGGTGAACTAATTTTCATATTCCTTTGAAAAACGAGTGTTAATTACTTATTCATTTTATATGGTTTCTTTTAACTATTACGATATGTCAATGTGATTATCCCATGAATAAATCAAAATATCATATTTAAGAGTATTTTACGACCGGATATTTTATAACCGGCCTGCTAGTATATATATATATATATATATATATATATATATATATATATATATATATATGGCGATTAAGCTACACTGAATGTTCCGCGTTTCATCCACTCTAGGATTCATGTGTGTGTGTGTATATATATATATATATATATACTAGCATTTCAGCCCGCCGTTGCCCGGGTGTTTGGATGTGTATGTTGAGCAAAAAAACAAACAAACAAAAAGTCGTAGTAGGAAGGCAGGCTCGAACCCGTACCGCAAAGGAGGAAAAGAACGAGGTAAAAACCTTACGTCTATGCTGTTACGACCACCGTCAAACCGGAAGCGACATGTTTTAAAATTAAAGATAGACAATCTGAAGGAGAGAATAACTTTAAAAAATATCAGCGAAAAAAGTGACCCCACCCCCGTAGAAAGTGCCTCGTTGAAGGGGAAAATATTAATGTTTTAGACAATTTTTTTATATTTGTCGTATGAAAGGTCGAACTTTAAAACGATACTGATCTTGGAAAAATTCGTCGCCTCTATTGAAAATTTTAGGCAGACATGCAAACATACATACATACATACATTTATATATTGGTAACTAAAGATTTTCGACCCAAACTGATGAAAAAGCTTGCCCTATCTTTGAATAACCTTTATGTAAAATTTCAAATATTTAGACCAGAAATTGTCTGAGTAATTTGGAAGAGACCGCAGAGTTCAATTTTTTTAAACACTGACACCTTTTTTGAGCCTTTAACATTTATTGTTTTGGGCTCAAATCAAGTTATTAAGTTAGATCCATATCCAAGGAACCTATATCTAAAATTTCAAGTGTGTAAACCCAATATTGTCGCAGAAGTTCTCAAAGGTCAAATTAGTTGAACTTTGACACCTTAATTGCCAAATTACTGACCCAATACCCATCACATCGATTTTCCCAAATCTCAGTACCCTGTATATCAAATTTCGAGTTTGTAGACTAAATATTGACAGAGTTATTGCGCAGAGAAACGTACACACACGCACATAGACACGTTCACTTAGACTAAGAATTGACAGAGTTATTCCGTAGGGAAATGTACACCCACATAGACAAACACACACCCACATACACACACACAGACACTTTCAAATTTATAGATAAAAAGATATATAGATATATATATATATGTATATAATTATGTATCTGTATATATATATGTATATATGTATGTGTATATATATATGTATATATGTATGTATATATATATATATATGTATATATGTATGTGTATATATATATGTATAATTGTATGTGTATATATATATGTATATATGTATGGGTGTATATATATGTATATATGTATGTGTATATAGGTATATGTATATATATATGTATATATATATATATATATGTATGTATGTATATATATATGTATGTATGTATATATATATGTATGTATGTATATATATATGTATGTATGTATATATATATGTATATATGTATGTGTATATATATGTATATGTATGTGTATATATATGTATGTGTATATTTATATATATGTATGTGTATATATATGTATGTGTATATTTATATATATGTATGTGTATATATATGTATGTGTATATTTATATATATGTATGTGTATATATATGTATATGTATGTGTATATATATGTATATGTATGTGTATATATATGTATATGTATGTGTATGTATATGTATATGTATGTGTATATACACTTGTGCCCGATATTATTCATACCCCTCGGATCTTTGAGATTTCTATAAGAATATTGCTCAAACCAGAAGGTAGACAATATTAAAGGGATTTCAAACAATAAATCAAGCATAAGCATTTAATTTAAACTCAACAAATAAATAAATTATGCAAGTTTGAAACATTATACAAAGAAAAACAATAATGGCACTAGTTCAAAATTATTCATACCTCTCTTACTAATAGTCAATAGCATGCCCTTTATTCTTAATAACTGCCTGTAACCGTTTGGGATATTTATCAACAAGGTTTTTACAAGCATCAACACTGATTTTTGACCATTCTTCAATGCAGTAGTTCTCCAAATCCCTCAAATTTCTAGGTTTCCGCTTTTTAACCTCAGTTTTCAATATGTGCCAGAGGTTTTCGATAGGGTTCAGGTCGGGACTCTGGCTAGGCCATTTCAAAACATTAATTTGATTATCCTCAAACCATTTCTTGACTATTTTGGCAGTATGTTTTGGATCATTATCCTGTTGAAGGACCCAGTTTGGTCCTAAATGGAGCTTCTCCGCATCCTGTCTAATGTTTTTCTTGAGTATCTCCAAATATTGCTCCTTCTTCATGGTTCCATCTATCTTGACCAAACTACCTGGACCACTAGCCGAAAAGGAGCCCCAAAACATTAGGCTACCGCCACCATGTTTCACCGTGGGTATGGTGTTCTTTGGGTTGTAAGCTTCTCCTTTCTTCCTTCAAACGTAAGAAGCATCCATATGGCCAAACAATTCAATTTTTGTTTCGTCAGTCCACAAAATACTTGAGAAAACGGACTCTGGAGAATTCACATGGGTCCTAGCAAACTTTAGACGTGCTGCAAGGTGTTTTCCGGTGTGCAATGGAGTCCTTCTTGGTCTTCTTCCTTTCAGACCATTTTCATGCAGAGTCCTTTGCAATGTTTGCCTTGATATTTTTATGCCAGAAGACTCCAGATTTTCTAAAATGTCCTTATTAGTGGTGGTTGGATTTGCATTAACACTTCTTACAATATTCCTGGTGGCTCTAGCAGACAGTTTCCTTTTTCTTCCTCTACCAATCAAGTTGTTTGTTGTGTGGTGGCTCTGGTATTTTTTGATGATGCTATGTACTGTTGCTGTAGGGACCTCAAATTTCTTGAAAATTGACTTGTAACCTAAACCATCCTTATGTGAATTCACAATTTTAGTCCTAAGATCATTACTAAGCTCTTTTTTCTTCCCCATTCTAATCATTTTTATTCTTTTATTGGTTTTCAGTTGATATCATTTTAATTTCTGAAAAATGCAAAAAACGAAATAAAATTAATCAAAGGTTGTATAAAAGCATTCAAAATAAGAATCAAACAGAAAACAAACAGTCAGAAACTCGATTAATACTGAAAAAATAAGGGGTTATGATTATTTTTGAACATTGCAGATTTTATAAATAGCTGTATATTTCTTTTATTACAAGTATCCCGAGATTTTAAAATGACGAAAATGATCAGAATTGGTTTATTAAGAATATGTATCAATATGGACGTAAACAATAAATCCTTACAAAAATTACACCTAATAAACTCAATTTTCAAGGGGGGTATGAATAATATCGGGCACAACTGTATATGTATATGTATGTGCATATATATATGTATATGTATGTGTATATATATATGTATATATATATGTATATATATATGTATATATATGTATATGTATATATATATGTATATGTATATATATATGTATATGTATATATATATGTATATGTATATATATATGTATATATATGTATATGTATATATAGTATGTATATATATGTATATGTATATAGTATATGTATATGTATGTACATATATGTATATGTATATATATATGTATATGTATATATATATGCATATGTATATATATATATGTATATATATGTATATATATGTATGTATATATATGTATATATATATATATGTATATATATGTATGTATATATATATGTATATATATGTATGTATATATATATGTATATATATGTATGTATATATATATGTATATATATGTATGTATATATATATGTATATATATGTATGTATATATATATGTATATATATGTATGTATATATATGTATGTATATATATATGTATATATATGTATGTATATATATATGTATATATATGTATGTATATATATATGTATATATATGTATGTATATATATATGTATATATATGTATGTATATATATATGTATATATATGTATGTATATATATATATGTATATATATGTATGTATATATATATGTATATATATGTATGTATAATATATATGTATATATATGTATGTATATATATATGTATATATATGTATGTATATATATATGTATATATATGTATGTATATATATATGTATATATATGTATGTATATATATATGTATATATATGTATGTATATATATATGTATATATATGTATGTATATATATATGTATATATATGTATGTATATATATATATGTGTATTTATATATATGTATGTATATATAT